>NC_051179.1:74748429-74811662 GCF_013339695.2 Rhipicephalus sanguineus | reverse complement strand
TTACCACTGTTCGTTCGCTTGCTCGTGGGAGTAGCTTAACAGAACTGCGTTGCAAAAAATTTTATGACTAAAAAAGTTTATATCTCATCATCATCAGCATCAGCCTCGCCTTCTACGCCCACTGCAGGGGCAAAGGCTCTCCATGGTTCCGCCCAATCAACACGTAATACCTGCAAATTCTTAATACGCATACTACCCACCTTATTTTCATGTCTCCCCCTCATCGCTTTTGCACATCTCTTGGAATCCAGGTCAGTTACCCTTATGACACCCGTTAGGCTGGCCTGAACGTTCTACGTGCCCCGGCCCCTAATCCATTTCTTCTGTCTTGATTACAACTATGATGTCATTAACCCCCGTTTGTTCCCTGACCCACTCTGCTCTCCTTCCTGTCTCTTAAGGTTAACACCTATCATTTTCCTTTCCATCGCTCGCTGCGTCGGTCCTCAATTTAAGGTTGAACCCTCTTTGTAAGTCTCCAGGTTTCTGCTCCGTAGGTAATGTACCGGTAAGATGCAGCTGCATATACCTTCCTCTGAGGGATAGTGGTAGATTACCATTCATGATTTGATAATGCTTGCCGAATGAGCCCCCACCCATCCTTATTCTTCTAGTTATTTCACTCTCATGGTTTCGGCTCCGCGGTTACTACCTGTCCTAAGTAGACGTACTCCTTTACAACTTCCAGTGTCTCGCCACCTATCGCAAAGCGCTGTTCTCTACCAAGATTGTTCCACATTACTTTAGTTTTATGCATATTAATTTTCAGACCTACTCTTCTACTTTCCGTATCCAGTTCAGTAATCATGAGCTGCAATTCGTCTCCCGCGTTACTCATCAATGCAATGTCATCAGCGAATCGTAGGTTACTGAGATACTCTCCATTAACTCTTATCCCTAGCTCTTCCCAATCTAGGGTCCTGAAAACCTCCTGTAAACACGCGGTGAATAACATTGGAGAGATCGTGTCTCCCTGCCGTACGCCCGTCTTTATTGGGATTCGTCGCTTTCTTTATGGAGGACTATAGTGGCTGTGAATCCGCTGTAGATTTCTTCCATTATGTTTATATAGGCTTCGTCGATGCCTTGATTCCGCAGTGCCTGCATGACTGCCTGATGTCTCCACCGAATCAAATGCCTTCTCGTATCTATGAAGGCTATGTATAGGGGTTGGTTGTATTCCGCGCATTTCTCTGTCACCTGATTGATAGTATGAAATATGGTCTATTGGTTGAGAATCCTGTACGAAATCATAGCCTGGTCCCTTGGTTGATTGAACTCCAATGTCGTATTAATTCTGTTAGCATTACTTTTGTAAATAGCTTGTAGACAACCGACAGTAAGCGTATGGGCCTGTAATTTTTCAGGTCTTTGACGTCCCCTTTCTTATGGATCAAGATGATGTTGGCATTCTTCCAAGATTCTGGTATCCTCCCCGTCGAGAGGCACTTCGTATACAGGGTGGCCAGTTTCTCTAACATAATCTCTCCACCGTCTTTCAACAGGTCTGATGTTACCTGATCCTCACCAGCTGCTTTGCCTCTTTGCATTCCCTTTAGGGCTTTCTTTACTTCTCCTGTCAATACTGGTGGGATGTCAGATTCCTCTGTGCTATTACTCCTTCTTACGTTATCATCCTGAATGGCTCGGCTGCTGTACAGATCTCTGTAGAACTCTTCCGCTACCTCAACTATTCTATCCATATTGTTTGTGACCTTGCCTTCCTTATCCCTTAATGCATACATCTGATTCTTGCCTATGCACAGTTTGTCTTCATAGCTTTGAGGCTTCTTCCGTTCTTTAGAGCATGCTCAATTTTCTCCATATATACTTTCTTATGTCGGCTACTTACGCCTATTGATTAACTTCGAAAGCTCCGCCAGCTCTATTTTGTCTGTTGCATTTGAGGCTTTCATAGCTTGACGTTTCTAATGAGGTTTTTCGTCTCTTGGGATAGCTTACCAGTGTCCTGTCTAACAACTGTACCCCCGACTTCCACTGCACACTCCTTGATGATACCAGTCAGATTATCATTCATTGCGTCAACGCTAAGGTCGTTTCCTCGGTTAAAGCCGCGTACCTATTCTGAAGTGAAACTCTGAATTCCTCAACTTTCCCTCTCAGAGCTAGTTCATTAATCGGATTCCTGCGTATCAGTTTCTGCCGTTCCTTCCTCACGTCAAGTTGAATTCTAGATCTTACCATTCTATGTCACTGCATCGGATCTTGTTAACTACTTCCACATCCTGTACAATGCCCGGGTGGCCGCACATTATGAAGTCTATTTCATTTTTAGTTTTGCCATTAGGACTCCTCCACGTCCACTTACGAGTAGCCCGTTTTCTGTAGAAGGTATTCAAGATGCGTAAATTATTGCGTTCTGCAAACTCTACTAGTAACTCCCCTCTGGCGTTTCTAGAGCCGATGCCATATTCCCCAACTGCATGATCTCCAGCCTGCTTCTTGCCTACCTTTGCATTAAAATCGCCCATCAGTACAGTATACTGTGTCTTTACCTTACTCATTGCTGATTCTACGTCTTCGGAGAAGCGTTCAACCATTTGATCATCAGGGCTGGATGTAGGCGCGTAGGCCTGTACCACCTTCATCTTGTACCTCTTATTAAACTTAGTTACGATACATATCACCCTCTCATTAATTAATGCTCACCAGAGCAGGATTGGCCACCCTGGTGTAGTACTTGGCCACTACCTCCCACATGAATACACCAATTAAAAAAAAAAGTTATATAGAGGCACTTAAATCTCGTCGCATCTGTTTAATGCGAATGAACGCGAAGAACACATGAACAAGATGTAGGTTGGGTTTTCGGCATGCTTGGGGATGGCAACATTGGGAGTGTCAGTAAGATCGACGTCCACCACACGTGACATTGTCACGTGAGGTTAACAATCGGGCACGTAACCTTGTAACTTAAGACGGATCAATTTCGCCGCAAAGGCGGCACATTTATTGAGATAGCAACACACTGAAATCTTGCGCGCAATGGGAATAGTAACTTCAGTAGCTATATTACTTGCAGCTGATTTCAGCTCGCTAAGCAAGCAGGTGTGCAGTATCATGGCCAGACTAATACAGAAAAAGAGTGAGGCTGGATGACCGCGAAAAGTCGTGTGTAAAATGGTGGGATTTATGATAAGCGGCCCCCGATGGGCGGCACGTACACGTCTTCAAGCCTAATAAAGGGTTCCGCGCCGCCGCCCTGCGAAGCAGCACTTGAGGGATGATGCACTGATAAGCTACTGAACAATTGGCCCTCCAGAGCGCCAGGAACAGCTAGGAATTGACATTTATTTCTCTGTATTTCTTCAGCCTTTGTGAGACTGCAGGAGATGCATGTACAAATGTACGAACGTTATAAACAAGCTTCCGGGAAATCGTTCAATGGTACTGAATGGACGTTTTCTGAAAATGAATTGCAGGCTTCAATAATTGACGGGAGAAGTTGTATTTAGTGGAGCTAGTGCACAGAAAAGAAGAATGAGATATTAGGGTGTTGTGAATAGTCGTTGATGAAAGTTTTGAGAAAGACGCAATTTTAAATATATTTTTAATGTTCTCCACTAAATATCTAATTGCAGTACTCTCCGCCGAAGGCTTAGGAAGGTTTCGAGGCTCACCCTTCCTTGAACGCTATTAGTGGCCTATGATAAAACTTCACATGTGATTGGAATACGTAAAGGGGTTATTATTTATAACTATTTATTCATTGTTTTATTTATTCTACTCGAACACTCTCCTCATAACCTCATTTTCGGCATCTCCTTTCATTCGAAGGACTGTGCCAGAATTGTCTGCTCGGAAAGTTTTCTACGGTTGGATGAGCCATTGCCTGTCGAAGATGCCACTTGTGAACCACATCGCTTACATTCAGCCGAGATTGCCAGGTGGTTTTCACATGCTGCTACAAATGTCCTCCTGGTCCCCTGTATCCAGGATACAAATGGCGAGTACATCGTATCGCCACTTACTGACGCGGTCTTAAAGCGCAATATTGTCCTGTCAAACACAATAGTCCAAATCGTCGAGGATAGAGTGTGCGTAACCATTTTCATTTTCGAATTTTCGACGCATGTGCTTCTCTATTGTCTCGCCATGGCTCATGTGACCCTATAAAAGCACTTGGGATCTGGTCTACGGCCTCTGAACCCCTACGCACTACGAGCACATTCTTGCTGCCCACGGATAACATTTGCAGAGTGATTGCTTCTAGTCCTTCTTTCCAGCAGTAAGCCACCCTTTTCAGCCTTCTGTCCCCTTGTAGGGACATCTTTGGTTTGAACAACCGCTCTTTCATACAGCCATTTTTTGTCACCCATCTCGACAACTCCAGTAATTCAAGCCCCATTCACTTGTCACCATGTCGCGTCTATGCAACAGGAAGGGTCATTAAATAGATAAAATATTTCTTGGGGTTTTAAGTCGGAAAACCAAGATATGCTATTGAGAGACACCGTAGTGAAGAGCTCCGAGAATGTCGGCCTCCTGGGGCTCTTTAAATGCACCGACAGCTAAGCAAACGGGCCTCTAGCACTTTGCATCCATCGAAATGCTGCAGCCGCGACAAGGATTCGATCCCGTGACGGCCATTGTATAGGAAAATGTATAGGAAAACATATGATAGAACAATGTATAATTGAACCTTCGAGTAGCACATGGGAATCCCCGATTGTCTCAGTAAAAAAAATTAAACTTATGGTGCTTCTGCTTTGGCTACTGCCACATTACCAATAAGTGTGTCTATCCACTGCCTCGCTCAGTAAACGCTCTTGTCTTCCTTCATAGATGTCGTATTCTTAAGGCGAAAGCCTTTGATTAAAAACTCGTGCGACTTACTGAAAGCATCACGTGAGTGCATGATCTGCGTGTCAACTTCGTCTTTGCGCCGCTCGCGTGAGTAGCAGCCCAGCAGGGGCGTTGAGAGCGAGCGCGGTCGCGGCGCTGGGAGGAGAATGGCAAGGGCTGCGCCGGTAGAACCTTCCGGCAACGGCGGCACCCAGCGGTCGCAGCGCGCTCGCGCCGCTTTTGTATTTCCATAGCTTTCCGAAAGCGCAAATCGTAAGACGCCGCGAAAGAACACAGTACAAGGGCTACTTTCAATTGAGATTTTAATGCTTCAACCGTCGCCTTGAAGTAGAAAGTGAAGGTAGCTTGAACGTTTCTATAATTTTTAGCGCGTTTTTGCTGAAAAGTATACACCCGCTCTAATTCGCTCGCAATCCCAAACGAGAAGTATGTTTTGTCCCTAAATTTACTAATAATTTGGACTGACTGCTCCGCGTATTTCAAAATTGTATTTATTCTCCTTAAAGTACATCTCACTTCGTGAAGCTCTCGCATATCTTCTCGTTGCCACAACATTTAAATATGAGCCTTGAGAGTGCAATAAAAATAAACGTATATAAATGAACAGCGACCTCTAAAAATCAACTTTGCAGCTGTTGTTCATTCAATAAATTTTTCAACGTTGCGACATAATAACACTTATGAGCAGTCTCTATAAAAGCAAACATTGTAGGAGAAGCTTACAAATGATTTACGCATACATTGTAATTAGAAAAAATTGCATGGGTTTTCAGAAGGGCGTGCCTTATGGAACATAGGTATATTAGGTCACTTGACTAAGCAGTGAGAAGCATCAGGATTCCGTAAAGCTTTCGCCAAAAATTTCACGAACCACGCGTTAGAGTGTGCTGTAATTCTGTTTCCTACTTGTGACACAATAGCGATAGGGCATTTACAATGCAGTGTTTGCGAATCAATTAGCATAAGGAGTCACACAGACAGCCTGGAAAAGGGAATTGTTGAAAGGCATTTGGCGTCGTACTTACATTGCCATAATAAGCACTAACACGAAGAGAAATGCTGGAAACCTTGAAGAAAGCATGGCAACTATCGCGAGAGCCTTGGAAACTGTGGATGAACCTTGCGCATGTTTTCTGAGCTTTTTATACTGGTGGAGAGGGAACAACAATGTTTTGCAAGAAGAATAAATCCTAACCTAACTGATTACAATATAAAAATCAGAGAACGCAAACCTGAAGAAAAAATAAAAGCCATTATGAGTCAAGAACAATTGCATGGGTTTCATCTATAATGGTGCAGAAGGCAGTAAACAGATATTTGAAGAAATATTTAATACGTGCTGTACTTTGGCAGTCATGATACTTATTCTCGCTTTCTTGTCCAGGCATCAACTGTACGTCCAGCACAATCATTCGTCCGTGCTTAACAAACAGTTCCGTTTATGACTTAAAGGTGAACATTTGACAGCGGTCTGTCTGGTTGGGAAGAAAATATCATTAAAAAAGTTATCATTGAAGAAGTCGTGACAGAAGCTGCATGAATTATTCCGGAGTGAGTGAATTAATAAGCTGATGTGGACAGACGCTACGCTGTGATGGAAATTTATTTGACCTTAATTATTTCTTATAGATATTATATTATAGATTATAGATCTATATAGATATAGATATATATAGATTAAGATATTATATCTTAATAAGAGTGTTATCTACTGTGTTAGCAACAGATAAAGTACGACAACATAATAGTTTTTTTTACAAACACGATACACCGATAGCAATAGAGATGCACTGCACTATAGAATGCAAGGCTACTAATTTCGTCGGTGGTATGTATTGTAGCAAGACATTCAGCTATAAATTATTGTAAAAAAGTCACAGTTTCGCCGCAAGGGCGAAGCACTGTATGCGATAGCAAGAAAATTGCACAATTTCCCGCTAAAGGGGATCATGAGGCGATGCGAAGCCGGAGCACTTGCACGATCGCGTTCCGTTGGCGTTCTTTGGGCATGCTACCGACCTGGCGTCATGGAAACCAAAGAGGAACGCTACGCGCGTCTTGTCTTCCCTGTAGCCTGGCCGTTAATTCTCACAGGGCGAACGGGGAACGCAGTCGGCAGGCATGCGAGAGGCGGGCAGCGTAGGAGAGGAGAGAGGGGGGAGGGGACGGGCATGCGCTGGTGCTCATCGCGGCGTTGCGCATGGGAGAATTTCGGTATGTCTAGCCCGCGTTTCAGAGGAAGAGTGGACAGGGGGAGGGGAGAGGAAAAGTGGAGAGGGGGAAGGGAGAGGGGGAAGGGAGAGGGAAAGTGGAGAGGAGAGGAAGGGGGAAAGTGGAGAGGGGGAATGTGAGAGGGGATGTGGAGATATACATACCTATACATATACGGTGCATGACGGCGGCGACGGCGACGGCGACGGCAAAAATCAGCCGAGACTGTCCATATAATTGCTATCGCAATAAAAGCATTGTGTCATGTTTGCAGAAACAAAGATGAGCAAATTTCACTGTGATAATACGAGACAGTTCGTATTACTACGCTTGTTTGGTAAATATCGTAGGCACCAATGAAAAATCCTTTACGTTGGCTCTCACTTCAAAGTGCACTAGAAAATGCAAGATACCGCCTCCTGCAACGACACAGTGCTAGGCGCGAGGGAGGACAGGTTGGTAGAACACGCAAACTGACCGACCAGGTCGGTCAATTTTACCCGGTGTAGCGCAACTGCAAGGTGGAGGTTCCGGCCGCCTAGGCATTCAGGTAGTTCTACAACCTCACTGCGCCGATAATCAATGAGCAGGTAGAGCTCCACTTTATGGGCTTACCTTGATTGTAGATCGCATAAGTAAACATTGTATGCTTTATTATATATCACAATTAGGCGCCTATTGTACCACTTTACGTTACTGACCGCAAAAATTAGAGTAACATCGCTGAAGTGAATGTGACAAAACAAGCGAAGAAACGCATCGCGTTTCTTCTCCGTTCAACGCCTATCTGAAGCGAAGCAGCCTGACTCGGCTGCTTGGTGATATATGCTTTCCAGTTCGCAGCTGTTACAACGCCATGTAGTACCACACGTGCAGATCATTTCGGTGAACATGCGCTGTGATCACTTTCTTTCCTCTACCTCTTTCTATTCCTTCCCCATTCCTTACAAGTGCTATGTATGGCGCCCGCAATTCGAAATTAATGCTTTCTCTTGGTCACTCTACTTGAAAGTACGCGGTCAATTCAGCGGCGACGAGGATAGGATGAGCCCTCCCCACCGGCAACACCTCGGGAGCCACGGCCGGATACGCGAGCCCCACTAGCTCGTGGAAGCTACAAACCAGTGACTGCATATTAGGTGCGGCTAAAAGCTTTCTGTAAAGGCTATGCTATCACAGATGAACATAAGCAACGAACCTTTGTTCACAACAGACCTGAGCACCATCACCATGGTCATCGTTAGCGGACGCGGCATGCTAACAAAGGTGAACGAGCCGACGTACAAGGAGGTATCGACATACTCCAGAAGCATTTTTCGCGCTGCCAGAACTAAATAACCCAACCATAGAATTTTTTCACGCAACTACACATCAGAAGAACCAGTCAAAGATTTGCTCGCAGTCATTCGGCAATTGGTGCATACCGGCAACTTCGGCGCTTTACTTGTACAGGATGCTCTGGGACCAGATAGTTTGGGACTTGCATTATCACGCGGTACGTCGTCAAAGGCTTGCGAAAGCATTCTCAACTAGAAGCGAAGCACAGGAAATCTCCTTATCAATGCAAATGGCGGAAGAAAACGTGAATATGAGCACTGTTCTCGAAGATGAAGGCGCACACGCGTTCGAGGGCTTGTAAACAGGCTCCGACTGTTTCATTAACACCTCGCACACAAGCTCGCTAATTCGTACACATGGCCGCGGCGATCACATTTTGCGCATATCACAACGCTGCGCACCGCGCAGACACTACTTTCGAAACACAATCCCCTCACCCCTCTGCTGCTCCTGACCAGTCTTTTCCGCCCGCACAATGACGTAATCTTCCCCATGGGCGACATTACGTAGCACCGATTTCGTCGACTGCTTTTTTGCACTATGAAACGGCACCTTCTCCTTGCGGTGATGCAGTTTTGGCCACGCAGTCCGCATTTTCGTTTTCCTGTGCTGCCTTCCCCGTTTTCGTAGACCGAAGGCTACAGAAGGCAAGCGGTGTCGCCCGAACAAATGCCTCCGAGATCAAAAGGCGTCCCACGAATTTACCGTTAGGGTACGGGAGCATGCGCCGCGGCATATTTCTTTAGCTCGTCAGTGCTTAGCAACCCACATTGCGCTTCCCCACTGTGCTGACACGAGCGATACGTAGAAGACGCCTTGTTTGGCCGTCGGATCTGTGCCGGTGACATAATCACTGGCATCGTGAAAAAAGGCTACGCCTACCCTTTTTCGCTGCCGAGAAGGAAGGGAAGGCCGGGAGAGAAACCGAAACCGGCCGAAGTGGTTTGTTCTACGCCTTGTAATTTCCTTATTGCAGCACTCATTCGCAAAATTGTTGCGGCAGCATGTCCACATCCTACAAGAGTGTTGTTATCACTGGATCACAAATTTGGACCACGAGGTTGTTTGCTGGCTCTTCAAGAAACATGCGTGCACAATGTGAAAGTCGGGAAGTCAGGCCTCCATGTTTCACGTGTGGGAACACATTGCCTGACCTTGGGACCTCTCGATTCCGATCGGCTAAGAGCTACCAGTGCCAGAAGCTCGGTCATTTTCGTGCTATGTGTCCCAGAGAGACAACAGCAAAACGAAGGTGTTGAGAATGTGGCTACAGCAGCAAATCGGTGTGACGCATCCTCCAGTGGCAAACAGCAACAATGCTGCACCAGAAGCTTTGTTCCTCTTTGTGGTAAAAACTGTCTGTGGCCGTTCTTGCCGTTATGGGATGCAGAAAGAGGCGTCATGCCTGTCTTAACCACTAATCGCCGTAGTAATGGGAGCCTTGATACTGCGCTGAGAAAAAACGTGTGTAATTGTCAAAAGCCTCAGCTATGAGAATAAGCGCTTACAAGGCCATGAAAATCGCATACAAAGAAATATTTGTAGCTCCTAGGAATGTGTTTATCTTCTCGGATTGTCCTGAACCAGCAAGGTCGGCGTGATGGCCTGAACAAGCCTCCGATATTAATCTCAGTCTTCCTAAGCATAAGCAAGAAAAGTTGACTGGCCTCCCCCAGCGATACAAGAACTGTTTTTCGTCGCCTCAAAGGGTGCAGCAAATACCAGATGCTAAACATCGAACAGAGACTAATTGGGTCCCTTCTGAATGAGCCGAAGTCGACTTGATGGCGAAAGGCATCATTATCATCATCATAAACACCTATATCGGAGCTTGGGAGGTCGCATGAGTTGCTGTTTCCTACGCAGTGTCCTCTTCGCGCTCGATCCTTTTCCAGAGCGACAGCATGTAATGTCTTTTGCTAGAGCATGTCGTTGCATGACGTCGTCGAACCACTTAAAAGGCACTATAATCAGAAAAACCATCGCTCCGCAATAGTACCCATGATCGTGCAATAACGCCGATATCCCTCTTTACATGGACACATACCTGAACGGCAAGCTGTCCAAGATACCCCTGACAAGGCCAGAGGAGTTTCTACAGCCGAGTAAATGGAACGGAGTTACCAGGCCATTTTCCGCGCTGACGTCCGACAAAAAAAAAGATGGATCATCATGGCGACGGAATAGGGGTTACTCAAAACGTACAGCGTCATCTGTCGACAATCGCATAAGCTTGATCCGCCATGTTTTGTTGGGCGCGAAAACGAAACCAGTCACCTATCGCAGCCTTTCATATGCTAAAGCTGCTGGTTTTCATCTTCGTTCTGCGATGACTTCCCAATGCTTGGTGCGCTGTTCAGGTAACGAAGGAGCCCTTACGATGCCGGGAACAATGTAACACTAATTTTAATTGAATTTATCAGCTACCTGAACGAAAAAAGAGGAAGTACCGACGCGAACTTGTTCCGTAAACAAGTTCGGCACTGTGCTTTGGTTCGGAAATGACTGGTGCGCGCAAACGTGCTCCTCAACCTCAGTTCTTATTTCTTCGTGCAATTTAGTTCCTCGCCTGCAACATAAGCTAGACTTCTGGAACAATATTATGATATATGCATTTTAAAAGAGACGGCCGACGTCGCACACGTGCGAGAGAGCATGACTGACAAACTTGTCAGTATTGCAGATTGACCACAGCAAAGATTTATGTATACAAATGTTGTAAGCAGTGGCACAGACGCTGCTGCGCGCGTTCGCGGAAAATCAGTGTCGACACACGAAACTTGATCGGCGCAAAGATCCCAACAGAGATCTCTTTGCAAGCTTCGCAAGGCGGTGTGCGCCGAAGTACATATATAGTCTGCATGCCACGTCTGCTCTTCGCTTTACACCCCCTTAACTCTCCTCTTTTATTTTTATTTTGTTTTCTTCGGTCAGCGTGCGCCGCAAACACGGAGCCGTGCAGTAGATACAGCTGTTTGTTCGGCAGTTCATCGCACTCGTCTTTCCGCTGAACGCAGGCCCTCGTAAATATTGTGGGCAACAGCGCATGGTAATACAACGCCGCCGTGGGATGCAAAAGCAAAGAGCGCAATATTTCAATAAGATATGCCAGTGAACGCACACGTATAGCGTTAAAAAAACCAGCACGACAATGCTAAATCCGCGTGACAAATTACGACCACAAGGAATTATAAACAACCAGTGTGCAGTAAAAGGGCATTACTCGGGCCGCTCTCTATGTACACAACTGAAACGCGCGATCAGTATTAAATGCGAAGCATTCCTTAGCGAACTTCTGCGACTTTGAGCGTATCTATCTATCTATCTATCTATCTATCTATCTATCTATCTATCTATCTATCTATCTATCTATCTATCTATCTATCTATCTATCTATCTATCTATCTATCTATCTATCTATCTATCTATCTATCTAGCCGCCTACGACTTTGCGCTCTCCTGGTCGCTTGGTTATTCGAACGTGCACCAAAATTGGTATGGCGTAATATGACTGTATGACGAACATAAATGACAAGTCATAACATGAAAATCATGACACGCATGTCATGTACAGCATGATTTACATGCCAACCTCATGGGCCGCTGGCGGCCGTTTCGCTAGTTTGATATACACCAAAATTGGTATCTTGCGAGGTGACCGTGTGACGAGCATAAATAACACGAGTTAACATGAAAATCATGACACGCATGTCATGTACAGCATGACTTACGTGCCACGCTCATGGGGCGCTGGCGGCCGTTTCGCTAGCTTGATCTACCCCGAAATCGGTATTGCGCGACGTGACTGTGTGAGGAACACAAAAACACGAGTTAACATGAAAATCATGACACGCATGTCATGTACAGCATGACTTACGTGCCACGCTCATGGGGCGCTGGCGGCCGTTTCGCTAGCTTGATCTACCCCGGAATCGGTATTGCGCGACGTGACTGTGTGAGGAACATAAAAACACGAGTTAACATGAAACTCATGACACGCATGTCATGTACAGCATGACTTACGTGCCACGCTCATGGTGCGCTGGCGGCCGTTTCGCTAGCTTGATATACACCAAAATTGGTCTCTTCCAACGTGACTGTGTGACGAATATAAATAACAGGAGTTAACATGAAAATCATGACACGCATGTCATGTACAGCATGACTTACGTGGCACGCTCATGGGGCGCTGGCGGCGGTTTCGCTAGCTTGATACACACCAAAATTGATATCTTGCGACGTGACCGTGTGACGAACATAAATAACAACAGTTAACATGAAAATCATGACACGCATGTCATGTACAGCATGACTTACGTGCCAGGCTCGTGGTGAGCTGGCGGCTGTTTCGCTAGATTGATATACTCCGAAATTGGTATCTTGCGACGTGACTTTCTGACGAACATAAATAACCCGAGTTAACATGAAAATCATGACAGGCATGTCATGTACAGCATGACGTACGTGCCACGCTCATGGTGCACTCGCGGCCGTCTCGCTAGCTTGATATACACCAAAATTGGTATCTTGCGACGTGACTGTGTGACGAACATAAATAACAGGAGTTAACGTGAAAATCATGACACGCATGTCATGTACAGTATGACTTACGTGCCATGCTCATGGGCCGCTGGCGGCCGTTTCGCTAGCATGATATACACCAAAATTGGTATCTTGCGACATGACCGTGGGACGAACATAAATAACAGGAGTTAACATGAAAATCGTGACACGCATGTCATGTACAGCATGACTTACGTGCCACGCTCATGGGGCGCTGGCGGCCGTTTCGCTAGCTTGATATACACCAAAATTGGTCTCTTCCGACGTGACTGTCTGACGAATATAAATAACAGGAGTTAACATGAAAATCATGACACGCATGTCATGTACAGCATGACTCATGTGCCACGCTCATGGTGCTCTCGCGGCCGTTTCGCTAGCTTGATATACACCAAAATTGGTATCTTGCGACGTGACTGTGTGACGCGCATAAATAACAGGAGTTAACATGAAATTCATGACACGCATGTCATGTACAGCATGACCTACGTGCCACGCTCATGGGGCGCTGGCGGCCGTTTCACTAGCTTGATATACACCAAAATTGGTATCTTGCGACGTGACTGTGTGACGGACGAATATAAATAACAGGAGTTAACATGAAAATCATGACACGCATGTCATGTACAGCATGACTTACGTGCCACGCTCATGGGGCGCTGGCGGCGGTTTCGCTAGCTTGATACACAGCAAAATTGATATCTTGCGACGTGACCGTGTGACGAACATAAATAACAACAGCTAACATGAAAATCATGACACGCATGTCATGTACAGCATGACGTACGTGCCACGCTCATGGGGCGCTGGCGGCCGTTTCACTAGCTTGATATACACCAAAATTGGTATCTTGCGACGTGACCGTGTGATGAACATAAATGAAACCAGTTAACATGAAAATCATGACACGCATGTCATGTACAGCATGACTTACGTACCACGCTCATGGTGCGCTGGCGGCCGTTTCGCTAGCTTGATATACACCAAAATTGGTATCTTGCGACGTGACTGTGTGACGCACATAAATAACAGGAGTTAACATGAAATTCATGACACGCATGTCATGTACAGCATGACCTACGTGCCACGCTCATGGGGCGCTGGCGGCCGTTTCACTAGCTTGATATACACCAAAATTGGTATCTTGCGACGTGACCGTGTGATGAACATAAATGAAACCAGTTAACATGAAAATCATGACACGCATGTCATGTACAGCATGACTTACGTACCACGCTCATGGTGCGCTGGCGGCCGTTTCGCTAGCTTGATATACACCAAAATTGGTATCTTGCGACGTGACTGTGTGACGCACATAAATAACAGGAGTTAACATGAAATTCATGACACGCATGTCATGTACAGCATGACCTACGTGCCACGCTCATGGGGCGCCGGCGGCCGTTTCACTAGCTTGATATACACCAAAATTGGTATCTTGCGACGTGACTGTGTGACGAATATAAATAACAGGAGTTAACATGAAAATCATGACACGCATGTCATGTACAGCATGACTTACGTGCCACGCTCATGGGGCGCTGGCGGCGGTTTCGCTAGCTTGATACACACCAAAATTGATATCTTGCGACGTGACCGTGTGACGAACATAAATAACAACTGTTAACATGAAAATCATGACACGCATGTCATGTACAGCATGACTTACGTGCCAGGCTCGTGGTGAGCTGGCGGCTGTTTCGCTAGATTGATATACTCCGAAATTGGTATCTTGCGACGTGACTTTCTGACGAACATAAATAACCCGAGTTAACATGAAAATCATGACACGCATGTCATGTACAGCATGACGTACGTGCCACGCTCATGGTGCGCTCGCGGCCGTCTCGCTAGCTTGATATACACCAAAATTGGTATCTTGTGACGTGACTGTGTGACGCACATAAATAACAGGAGTTAACATGAAATTCATGACACGCATGTCATGTACAGCATGACCTACGTGCCACGCTCATGGGGCGCTGGCGGCCGTTTCACTTGCTTGATATACACCAAAATTGGTATCTTGCGACGTGACCGTGTGACGAACATAACACCAGTTAACATGAAAATCATGGCACGCATGTCATGTACAGCATGACTCACGTGCCACGCTCATGGTGCGCTGGCGGCCGTTTCGCTAGCTTGATATACTCCGAAATTGGTATCTTGCGACGTGACTTTCTGACGAACATAAATAACACGAGTTAACATGAAAATCACGACACGCATTTCATATACAGCGTGACTCACGTGCCACGCTCATGGTGCGCTCGCGGCCGTTTCGCTAGCTTGATATACACCAAAATTGGTATGTTGTGAAGTGACTGTGTGACGAATATAAATAATAGGAAATAACATGAAAATCATGACACACCTGTCATGTACAGCATGACTTACGTGCCACGCTCATGGTGCGCTCGCGGCCGTTTCTCTAGCTTGATCGACCCCGAAGTTGGTAGTGCGCGACGAACATAAATAATAGCAGTTAACATGAAAACCATGACACGCATTTTCATCAATGACATACAAGACGATGTATGCAGCTCTTTGCTGGCTGCTTCGCATTACATCGATTCCCACAATGCGTGGGATCTGCCGGCTTTTTTCTATGGTTTGCGGCGCATCGCTCATGCACATGTCGACGCCTTGTTTATTTCGGAAAAAAGCTACGGCACACGCTACTGCGGAGGGTGTAGGGACACTTGTGGCTAAAGAAATTAGCCGAGGAAAACAGCGCAGCGTTGTACTGGTCGCGCCTATAAACAACGTGGTGTCGGTATCCGACGAGTGTTTATTAAGCGTGTATAAAATGGCACTGGAAAATACAATAGAGGTGCACATTGCAGTGGAAGGTTGTCTTAGAAGTTTGACTGTCACATGTCCTCTGCAAAGAATACTTTTCTTGAACGCCTACCTCAGATCTGAAGCACACGCCACTAGATAATAGTAGTTCGGCTTTGCGAAGCGGTGGGCCTGTTGCAGCTGTCGTCCGGGTGAGTTTTTAAGCGCGTATATCTCCGATAGTGTGTTCTCGTCGATTCGTCGCAGCACAGTGAGGTCTGCTGACCGTTCGGCACTGGATGAGGAAAGAAACGGCCGTATTTTCTTGTTCCGGGGCTCCGCCAACGACTGCGGCTCAGCGTCTCCGTACCCTCTCCTTACGCAGACGCTAGCAGACAATTCCGGGACAGCGCACACAAAATAATGGCGGACGCGCCCAACGTTGCCAGAACACCAAGCCTTATGAATATCCCCTATACCTGACACGCTATGATGAAACGGCAGCCCTATACGAAACTGGCATGGCCAAAGTGGCGAAATTTATTGTAAAGAACATCCTACTACGGCAATGTACCCCAAAGTTCCCCATGAGTGATGGTAGAGCAGAATCTACTGCGGCCCTTATTCAGGCGATTCTTCATACACATAGTTACGTAATCGGTGAACAACCGCCTACCACTGGCCGGGTGATAGTCTTACTGAGCATTTCAATAAAACACTTGCCGACATCCTGGCAGTGCACCTGGACGTGGAACGCAAGATTTGGGATGCGTGCATAACTTTCCCTTACAACTCGGCAGTGCCAGAAACTACGCACATGACGCCGTTCAAGCCGGTAAACGGAAGATGTCCAGCAACAGTGCTTGATGACAAGCTGCCCGCGGTCACCGACGAAGAAAACCTGTTGCTCAGCGTCTTCGCCAGTCTGCACCTCAAGAACCAACAGGTGACTGACAGCGGAGCGGCCGTTGCAACATTTGGCGAAACTGTCTTCAATACATTTCTGCTGACCGCGTTTGAAGCTGGACTCTGTTACGACGACATGGCCAGGGTATAAATGTTCTGCGATGAGAGTTCCAGCCATTAGAGTCCTTTAACTTCTTGGCGCACTGTACAACGGGGTTATCTCTGAAGGCATTGCAGATACACAGCTGCGACATGCATGACCCGCGGTCGTGCATATAGAACGCCTTCAGGCCAAGGAGACTTCAGCTGCTTAACGCGCTCTAGAGAACTTTCGGAGCATATTTTAGCACGTTCTTACACGTTTCTTCGCTTTTGTGTATTCTTTGCAGCATTGTCACAACGCTTTTGCAGAGGAGGGCATCGTTACGTGTCACTCTTTTGTTTTCGTCATAAACGCGTGTCACTAAGTGTTATCGCTCGGCGCAGGTCACGCGTGAGCATATGGAAAGTTTCAATATTGTTCTGTTTTTGACACGTCAGTCGAGACTTGACTGACGCATTTCTGTCATGGATATGACGTTTGTAAAATCCACACTAGCGAATAGCAGAGAAGAAAAAAACAGATAAATAATTCCGTCGCCGGGAATCGAGTCAACTACCTCTCGGTCAGCGACGATAGCTGCCAGGCGCTCCACCCGCTACGCTACGAACGCACATGCACGGGGCTCCACCGAATGCTCCTTATATCTTTCACGCATTCCCTTTCACGCATCTTTGCACGGCGCTCTTAGTTGGCGGGGCTAGGCGGTGCCGCCATCTGGGAGCGGTGAAGTGAAGTACTAGGTCCTGACTTCCTGACATTGACGAGCGCTGATAGGAAGCGATTTGGCGACGACGCAGTTAGGACGTCTCTAGGCCAGCAAAGAACGCTGGCCGCACTAGCTTTGAGGATTCGTCCTCGACACAGTTATGTTCTTTGCCTTTCGCTACGTGTTAGCGAGTGACGGGGCGTTGTGGGAGTAGTGGAGCTTCCACATGCACCAATGGTGTTTCTCTGCCGCCTACTGCTTCGAGTGCGATGCCACCTACTAATAAAGTTGCCGCAATGAGTGCTTTAGAAAGGCAACGATGTCGACGCGCGAATGTCGTGCCTCGGTGAAGCGAGACAGACGCGAGTGAGAAGTGGACGGCCTTGGCGCTTTCATGGCTGAAGCTACGAACCTCTGCCTCCGGTGTTGCTGAAGCGCACTGTGGTAGTCTGTGCATGAGCACAGGCGTACGTTACCCCATTACTCGGGAGCGCACACCTTGTCGTTGTTTTTTTCCTCGTTTGACCACGCTTTGAAGAAGTGCATATCGAATACCAGTGTTTATGCACTTGATGCCATCCTTGCACTGGATTCAGAATATACTGTGTCCATCTGTATATTAACAACTACAGCTACCACAAGGGTTTAATGATGATCATGGACGTTAGTCGTAAGGATAGAGATGTTCCACAAGGCTTCAACGTGAGCGCATCCATGTCAACCGGTGCTATAGTTGCCAAGCATCAATAGACATTGAACAAGCTCATATATAAATGCATAATAAAGAGCCAACTAAATGTGTGAAGACCTATTTTACTTACGTGTTATACCGACTCCTATTACGGAGCGATCAGCCATGTTTTTTAACACGAAAGTGTTTTATGCCGGGGTCCACCACGGCTCCACTGACGTATTATCGTCACGGATATGACGTAAAATGTACACTAACAGATGGCAAAGAAAAAAAAACTAGAACGAAAAGCTTCGCCGCTGCGAGTCGAACCTACAACCTCCCAATCCGCAGCGCATGGCGCGAAACAACTCGCCCCCAGAGCCTACGTTCTTCAGCTTGTTAACGACGAGCTATTTATATACACCATACTCAGAGCTCGGTGGCTTCAGCGTATTGTTGTTATCACTAGCAAGTTGGCGCGAACAAAGCGGAGGGCGCCCTTTAAAGGTCGTCGCCCCAGGCGTTGCGATGCGAGCACATGTACCTCTACAGGGGGTGCCTCTTGTGCGCGCGCCCTTATCTCGTAATAGGGGCGGTTTGAACGTCTTGCGCTTTTACTGCAAGTTTCCATTGACGTTGAAGAGAGCATGAAGCTCACTTACTTCGCTCGGTGCAGCGGCCGCATTTTCGAAAGGAGTGCGCTGCTGACACACAAAGAAGTAACAAGTGTGACAGTTCGCGCTCGTCCTGTGTATGTTCTTTTCGTGCGTCCTTTCTGCTTTAGAGCGCGCTGCAAGTTTCGAGCTGCTTGCCGTAATTCGTGTGACATTACAATATGCTGCTACAGCACTTATTCCTTCGCCCTTGTGGCGAAACAATGCACAATAAACGCTCAACTACCACTGTAAAGACACGTTTCACTTTCGTGTTTTACCGATTTCTATGAAAGGGGGATCAGGCATGTTTTTTTTTTCGTAAAAATGCGTTCATGGAGCCAGTGGTTAAGCTCATTTGGAACTATGACGATCACCAGCAATAAATTTGGAATGTGCGACTCAACTTATATAAATACAGGCTCGTTTCACCCACTAACAACATTATCAACTGCCGACGACTGCGCTCGCCACTGTCATCAAACTGCGAGCGTTGGTTCCTTGTACTGCCCTTTACCTGGGGACAAGTTCACGGAACAAAATTTTGTGAGCATGCAACACTGTCGGTAACATTTGGAGGCGAAAATCAGCAGCACACTTGGAAATGCATGAAGTTATAAATGCGAGGACCAGACCCCCGACAAAACATAATCAGCCTCAATATAAGAAACACGCATTAAATTGTCTTGGCGCTCTCAGTCGATTCCAATGTTCCTTCCCCCTCACTACATCCTTCTGTTCATCACGTGGTGACGCACATTCCGTGATCGGCCCACCTGTTACCACGGGGCATTGCAATCTGATGACGTCATCGCGTGATATTATGCGATGACGTCATCACATGACGTCACCATGATGGTATGATGATGCCACAATGTTCTGCGGTCACTATGACGTTGCAACATGACGTCATTAGTGACGTAGCCACATGGGCTTTTGTACGACTTCATTCGCCTGCCGGGTTTCGCTTAAGTGGGCGCTAAACGGCACTCTTAGGGCTTTCGCATTAAAAATCTGTCTGGTGGCTCAGCCTACGCTAAGGCTGTTAAGGCGAAAATTAGGTATTCATGCAATTGTATTGTTTGGCACTGTTTTCAAAGCATTTTGTTGGCATCATCACTCGTTCTGTGTGATAGCACAGAAAGTTATAATGAATGGATCAAATCTTGCAATGCAGTTCGACGCATATACAAATAGACAGACAAATCCATTATCAATTCAAATGCTTTCCTTGTAGACCTCCAGAAGCTTTTTCTTAATCGCCTCACTTTCACTTCAAGTGTGAAGTGAGCGCGCAGCTTGCACACCTGAAGCCACTCTTTTATTAGTGGTGGTCTCGCTTCGTGGTCACGCTAACTATGATGCATTTCTCGACTCATGAGACATATAACAATTTCGCTTAATAACTGAATTTTTACCGTTTTGGCTGCATGACTCTTCACTGCTACAACCTCGTGAGACTAATCGTTTTTCGTTTTGTGGTGGCGATCCCGTGTAATCTCGAGGATTAAAAAGCGGTGCAGGCTGCCAGTCACTCCACGATGATTGCAGAGGTAAGCTTGTTGGGGCGATATCTTAGGTGCTGAGATACCTTCACTATGATTTTTCGTTTGTATTATTGGTTTGTAGTGTCCCCTTTACTTCAGGCGAGCTAGCGTGTACGTTCCTTTTTCCGAGACCGCGTTGCGGTAATATTTTGGTGCATGCCGTCAAGTCAACTTCTGTCTCGTTGCCATCCTGATGACATTTTGCAGGATATCCCTGATCGTTTTTTTTTTCGTCCAAAGAGAAGCAGAGAGCGGCTTCTCTTTAGGCCAGGGCCTAGAGTCTTCGAGTACAGGCGCTGTGGGTTTCTGCAGCATGTCCTTCTCAGAGAAAGATTGTGATAAGGAACTGGAGACTTTATTAGAGATTTCTCAATACTCTTCAGCACTTTGATGCCCACTGAATAAGCAAACCCTGAGTCCTTCCCTGTGTTAAGTCAGACGAGCTGCAAGAAAGAACGAGATGTAAAACATAACATAAGTTTTATTGGCGCTGGTGAGCTTTGACCATAGGACCTCGTGCTCTGAAGACGAGGGCCTACGAAGACGAAGTCCCTCGTCTGTACACATCAAGAAACTTCCCAATTGGAGAAGTCTATGGCAACCACGGGTTTACGTGCTATTTCGCGGGATGCGCCTTGCGTGGGGCGTTCCAGACGGTCACAAATGCTGGAAAGAACAAAGACAGCCTGCCGTTCCCTCCCAACAACAGTAGCAACGTTTTAGTTAAGTGAGCAACCTTGGGATTTTCAAAAAGAAAACTACGCTTATGCATCATTTGGAGGACTACCAAGGGAGACTGCGCGCGGACATTTTTTTTTGTGCGATTACAACACACTCCTGGGACGTCGCTGGTGATCGCGACTGAAGATGGGCGCGGGGAAACGGGGAGCGCGTTTGCCCTTTTATTGTGAGTGTGTGGCACCGTTGGGACAAATGGCGCAGACTTGTCCGTTGGCCAGGGTGTTCAGGCGCTCAGTGCAAAGGCTAACAGTGTCACATATTTTTAGGCATCCAAATAGCGACTTGCTGTGTTGACATCTTATAACCTTTTGTAGAGTTTAAAACCCATTTTCAATGCTCTTTAGGATGGATGGACTGTATACTGCGGGGAAGGGGCGCGACTGCAATAACGTTCCGCAAATTCGTTCCGTTCAGGTAACGTTCCGTTCAGGTAAAGGCACACAGGACCTCCTAGAGGATATTTCAGACCTTATAAATTCTGCTTTCGAAGCAAACCAGGTTGTATGTGCTCTATTCGTGGATGTCAGCAAAGCTTTTGATAGTGTGTGTCATAGTCTACTATTAACAAAACTCTCATTGATTGGATTTCGTGGGCCTTTTTTAAAATTACTTACCAACTTTTTAGACGGTAAAGCACAGCTAGTATCCATAGGACAGTACCGCAGCAATATAACCTCTATAAAAGCCGGAGTGCCCCAGGGATCAATATTAAGCCCACTACTTTTCAACTTATATGTCAATGATCTCGCCGCGGCTGTCTACTTGCATATTTCAATACGCTGACGACACTGTCATTTTGTCTCGGCATTCCCGTTTTCCAGAAGCAGTTTCCCTTCTGCAAGATTCTACGATACATTTGATGAACTGGTTCGCCAATAATGTGATTAATGTAAACGTCTCTAAAACACAGCTCATTTGTTTCCATAACCCACTAAAAAAAGTTAGTTTAAGCGTCCCATTGCTGGCTCACTGTTCGTCTTGCTCTCCGTGTTCTTGTACACCTGTTCCATATGTTTCATCTGTTAAATACCTTGGGGTATTTCTTGACAGTGACTTCGCCTGGAATTCTCACCTGGCGTATGTTTGTTCAAGGCTCAGGGCAGTCTCTCGTACATTATACACTATGAGATACTATACACCACTATCTATTCGCAAAATGATACTGAAAGCCTTAGGTTATAGTGTTCTTCGGTATGGTGTTACGGCGTTCGGTCACTGCGCGATTCGTTGGAAAAATAGAATAGACTCTATACTTCGTACAATTTTGAAAGTGATTAGTTATGATTTAAGACTGCCCTCAGGCACAGACCTTTTTAAATCATTACGATGCTCCAACTTTGATGCCCTTCTGACTGAGACAGCTGTCCTAAGGCATTTTTGGTCTAACAAGTTTAAAGTTCCTTACGTCCCTACACGCTGCCTCCGACCTAAAAACCGTTTTCGAGTGATTCGCTGCTCCACCAGATACGGTCAGCGCACTCGTAGCTACTTTATACCGTCTCGCCTTAATCAACTACCCCCGAGTGTCTTCCGTGCAAAAACAAAATTCAAGCTTAAGCGACTTCTCCGTCGTATCAATCTTTAACTACTTCGTGATGTCTTTACTTTTCATTCGGTAAATGCCGTTGCGGTATCAAAACCTTAAGGTAACCATGTATTTCAGGCTGCGCATAGCTGTGGGTGTATTAAAGGCATTTTATTTTTTTTCTCTACAGGTTTGAATGATGTTACATTGCTTTATCATGTGTTCTTTCGTTTTTCGTGGTTTTCCCGCTTATTTTTTTTTTCTTTACATCACCGAAACTCTGATGGTCTTCTATTATTGTATGTTTGCCATTTACGAATGGTCAACTCATGTAAGGCTAGGTGACGTTATATGTATTACCATTAGTTTCATTTCTTCGTGCACTGCTGTACATGTGCGTCTATTGTTTGTATGTATGCGCGAAAAGATAAAAAAAAAGGTGTCTGCATTTAAGTGGTCCTATAGACAAATGAATTCCTGTTGTCTGCTGTCTGCCGGCTCTGCCCTTCAAGCCCAATGAGGCTTTGGCAGGCCAATTTTGTATCACATTGTTACTGTGCCAAATGTTAATAAAGTATTATTATTATTATTATTATTATTCAAATGATTTCCGATACGCGATTTCATTTCGACTTCGGCCGGCAGCCTGTAACCGAGCCAGTGCGTTAGTGCGAGGTGGCCTGATTTTGTTTATTTAGCGTAATATTATATTTTGCTTTTGGGATTCTCACATATTCTCTCATTTTTAGGAGTCCCAGCTTCATTAAGCCTACCAATGATAGTTTCTCAGAAACATTTCTTCTTTTGAGAAGTTTACTTTCAATATCATTCGGCCCTGAGGTCAACAATCGAGTACCATACGCTATACGGAACTGAAATAAGGAATTTTTTCATCACACAAAGCGGATTCAGTTATTGTAGGCCGGGCCTCCTCTAACCAAGTGTTCAATAAAATGCACCACCTGCATGTCTGAAGCCAAAAGACATTATGGATAGAGTGGCTGAGAACATGCAACCACGCCATACAATGTGTCTGTAGCCCACTTAGGGCGACAGTTTTGTTTGCTGTCACGTGCGTAATACGATCTGACTGTGCGCATACCTTTTGAACCAGAAACCAAAGCTTGCCAGCGCGGTGGTACAGATTAAGGTGCTAGGCTGCTGACCCGAAAGACGCGGGTTCAATACCGGCTGCGGCGGTGGCATTTATATGGAGGCGAAATACTGCAGGCCGATGTACTAATATTTAGGTGCTCGTTAAAGATCCCCAGGTGGTCGCATTTCTGGAACCCTCCCTCATAATGATCATTATGGTTTAGGCACGTAAAACCCTAGCAAATATAATCAATCCCAAGCTTTTTACAGAGCTCCAGAAGGGTACGTTCTGACGTAGTTACTTCTTTCATCGACTCCTGATTGTGATAATTGTTTCTTTCCATATACGTAATCATCTGTTGGTAAAATGGCAAAATAAGTTGTCCACAAGCTTTGATTCAGAGTTGGGCTGTACACGTGGAAAATTGTCAGACAGCTTTTGTTATAAAGCTTTCATAGATCTTAACGATGGTTGTGCGGCTTTCAAGCTTTCTGTTCTGTACAGCTCGCTAAAACATTGGAACCCATTTGTTGCACTGTGCAATGGAATGGGAGCGAGACATTTGCTGTATTCTCTTGGTGTGATCATTCACGCCCACTTAGTCATTTTGCACTGTGGCCAACGTAGGCTTCTCCGAGTTACAATAGGCTTTGTATAAGGATGCTCATGACGGAAAGAGCAAACGTGCTTCTTCGCATTACTCAGCAGCGATATATACGTTTAGCTCCTACATATAAGTATCGTGTGACATGTGTTTCCGTATTTTTGTCTTCAGATAACAAGCTACACCATAAAAAGTTTGGCAGTTTCTTTGAGTACTGTATGCTAACATGGTTAACGTTGATAGCGCGAGTGGACTTGGAAGACGTAAACATCTTTGCAAGGGATGCGAAAACTCGCTGATTTTATTTCTAGAAAGCGCAGCGGTGCTACACCTGATAGAAATGTGATTGAGCGTTGTAGAAAGATCGTCTGCTTATTTCTTCTTCTTCAAACAAAAATAATGTACGGAGTGCTAACTCAGCTCTGACGGCTCCCACAGATATTCAAGCTGTGCGTAAATAATCTCACGCTTATTTTCCAGCATTTCTTTCGCTAGAACCACGCTGTATACAAACAACGGGGTGTTCTGCACCGTATTGTTCCACGTAGGAAGGTGCAGAACGGCATGGTGCCTCCGTCCCGAATGTGGTCTCGTTGATTCAATTATTAGACCACGTGATGGTCTATCCGGGACCCCTTCTCGTCCACTGGTGTTGAAAATGTAATTAAAGCTACAATTTAAGCACGACCAATACCCACGCCTTTTCAAGTGAGAATAGATGCGTGGCATGACCTTAATATGACTATGCGCAATTTTTGATTAGCACTACTTTCTGTCCTAAACTAATAAATGTGGAGGAAGCTCGCACGCTCTTCGTGTGTTATTGCCAGTTAGAGGACGGCGTTTCGGGTGTGCAAACACCAACAGTTGACTCATCACTTGATTCATAGTTCCCTGATAGTGCACATTTGAGTAAATAGGGAGGAGCAGGGTGACACGTAATACGCGATTCTCCCACTTGGCTGCACGCCAGTGTCGTCCGCGTGGCGGCGCTCGCTTCGCGCCCTTCTGGCACTGCTCCGCGCAGCAAACGCTAGGGGCTAGCGCCATTAAATACATTTAAGTGAAAATTAGGGTCGCCTAAAATTTTTCTTTTCCTTTTAAGGAGCGCCGTTTGCTTCCTAAAACATTGATATCCTTTATATACAAGAATTAAAAATTTCATTTACCTGAGAACTGGGGTCTGAAGATTCTATGACTTTCCAGGTTCTAATATTTTGCACTTTTTGGCATACTTTCTGCGAATTTTCTACCATGCTTTCGGCATTGTGCAGTTGATGAGGAGGAATGTGAGTAATTAATGGTTCATAAATGTGTATAATTAGCACCATAAAAGTGGTAGGAAACGGGCTACATTTTACAGATTGTCGTGATAGAGAAAAAAAAGCTATGCAACTGACTCTAGAACTGATTACAGATTTGAAATAAGTATAAAAAAACCTGCAAATATCCAAATATTTATGCTCTTGTCTGAATGTTAAAAAAATTCCTTTGAGTAGCATCTACCGTTAAATGTTAACTCCTGTGACTCGGCAATCCATAGCCTGGCGCTGCTCGTCCCTGCAGAAATACCTCTGTTTACTCTGCGTTTCGACAAAAGTGTCATCCGTGCTGTAACGCAACTGCCGACGTTGCGTTGGACATTGAGCTACCCTTTAGACGCTAGTGTAGTCAACGTGCCTGGTAAGCCTTGCATGCACACACGAATAGTCAAATTACTGAAGGACATCGATCCACCTCGTAAGATGTGGCTCACACCCACAAACGCGGCATTAGCAGTTACTCGCTCATCACTAAGCATAAAATCGATTACCACAATGAGTGGGACCTGCCACAAATTTTCAATACTAATTTTCTTTTTCTTAGTGTTTTTCATAGCTCGAGGTCATAATTTTTCTCCGAGATTTTTGAAGTTTGAACAGAGAGGCGCGCATTGTACAAATTGTTTTTGTCCGTCTTTGTCTTTCCGCCTACATTGTGCATTGCTGTATTGGATTTATCACTGTCAGTCTTTATTTCCCGTGTTGTGTTTTCGTATTTCTCCCTGTTGTCCTGGCTTCCTGTATTGACATTCTTACGTTCATGTTTTCTCCTGTGGACTTTTTTACTGCAATGCTTATTAACGCGATAGTGTTAACAGCTCGTTTCGCAGAAATGCTGGTGTCAGTGTTGCGAAAAATAGCGTCGTCCACGAGCGAAAATTCGAAGTAGACGCAAGTAAAGATATGAGCCGGAGGCCGTCGGCACCTTGGCTTTCCTTTGCAGCACGGTTTAGGTATTCATGGAGAAGCGAAGGTAGGCTAGCGATTGGGAAGACGATACGAACCCGGCCTGATTACGCTATCGCCTTCTACTCTTGTGGCTGTCGCCTCCTATAGAGACCGGTGCGCGTTGTGGTCGCGCCGTCTCTTGGAGGCGTTGCGATGGTGCGCCGCGGTATTGCGGCCGTTTCCGAGAGATGGCTTGACTACGCCGTGCGGATGCTCCCTTACGAACAAATAGTGGGTTCATCGCTAGTTAACCATAACAAAGGGCCCACATATTTGTGGGTGCATTGTCTAACGCACATGTAATGGGTTCATCGATACTTCGAAAAAGTCACGCGCGCAAGCGTTCCTTCACGTCACCGGGCTGTGGATACGCTTGTGATGGATTCAGGGCACTCGCAGTGACTTTGACTGCAGTGACTGAAAGTGTCAGCGCAGTGCGTGTGTGCAGTGAGTGAACCAAACCCATACAAACGCAGTGAGAACAGAGGCGCAGGGCACTTCTATAGTATGCCCCAACAATGCACCAGCGCACAACAATCGCTCGTACTTTGGACACACATAACGCTTGTCATAAAGGTGCTGTTGAAGAGGGCGGAGACCTTTACCTTATTTATGGGTATGTTGTGTGTGTGTGCTACTGCCTCAGAACCTAGCAATAAGACGGGGCTCAAAGGCGTGGTATTCGAAGCAGTACAGCGTGAAAACGTGCACTTACGCAGGGTCGTGCAGCAGTTAACAAAAGAAATCCTCGAGATCAAGCAGTCGATGGCGCAGTCATGTACACCTAAGCCTACTTGCGGCCACGCTCCCGTCGCGAACGGTAAAGACAGTGAGGCGCCGCCCGCAAAGAAACGTGCGGCAGCCAGTTTCGAATCTGAACGGCACGACAAGCTCGAAACCAGAATAAGTGATTGGCGCAAAGAACAGGTCCCAATAAATGAATGCGGAAAGAACAAGAAGAAATAAGAAAGATGCTCGCTGACATTCAAACCGCGGTCCGAAACATCGGCGTTGCGGTCAATAACCTCACTGCTCGCACAGACAAGGTTGAAACTTATATAGACAGAATCGAGGCTCACATAGGCCTTCGCTCAGGCACGCCAATGATGCCTACCATGGGCCGTACAGTCATTCACAATAGCCCTATATCGGATTACGCACGCGTACAGCACCACGATAGATAGCCCCACTAGAGAGCTCGTGGTGTGGCAGTGGAACTGTCGGGGCTTCGCTACAAAGCAGCCACTGCTACAACAATGCGTCCGACACGCGCAACCATGCCCGCCGTCATAATGATACAGGAAACAGTAGGTCCCATAGCAAAATTTTCCGGTTACACTGCACACGCCTCGCCGATTCCCGTTGATCGCGGACTCGCAATTTTAACGCGGAAAATGATCGTAGTTCAAGAACACACCGTACACGGCACTCATGCGGAACACATGCTCGTAGAGCTCCTTCCCAGTAGGACACGCAAGCACAGTATATCTCTCCTAAACGTATATAGCAATCCGGCTCACTCACGGCGTCGTTGCTCTCTCTGTTTCGGGGGGGGGGGGGGGGGGCGCTTGCCTTGGCGGGCTTACACCCTTTTATGGTAGGGGGAGACCTTAATGCCCCGAACAAGGCCTGGGGAAAATGGCTACGCTACAACCAAAGGCCGACGCCTGTGGCAGGACTTACATGACGCAGAGCTGACTCTTATTACCGATCCAAAGGCGCCGACCGAGACAGTCACGTCAACGGCACGGACACGACGCCGGACCTTACGGCGTTCCGAAATATTCCTCAAGCAAGCTGGCGCAATACCTTTGAAGATCTCGGCAGTGACGACATAATCATAGAAACACGAATTTCTGTGGCGGGTACACCCCTTCTCCCGAAGCAGTTCAAGTGGATGAACTGGGACAAGTTCCGAAAGCAGCGTATCTAAGAGAGAGGTGAAGAGACGACCGATGACATGGAGGCATGGATGAAAGTCCTGATTAGCGACATTAACAGGGCGACACAAACAGTCGCACCGAAGTCCAGGTTGACAAGATCGACAGCCGACTAGCCCACCTCTGGCAAGCCAGGACATCGCTACACGCAATATGGAAGAAGCAACGGCACAACCGAAAGCTTCGCGAGAAGATCAGCAGGGATCAATTTTCAGCTAGAAGAACATTGTCAAACCTTAAGCCGCGTGCAGTGGTAGGACATCTGCAACGCAGTCGATGGGTAGCTGCACAGTGGCAGAATGTGGCGCCTTCTTCGTCACGTCTTGGGGAAAACGCAGAGCAAGTCTGCTGAGCATGCCGACATGCAGCACCTTTTGCACATGGAAAGTGCTACCACGACTGATCAACAGATCATGACACGCCTGCTAGACAAGTACTTCCCCCGAGGACCCGATGTTCAACACGAGGATTACACCGGCGAGCCAAATGCGACAGTTAATGAAGAATTTCACGAGTCAGAGATCCACGCAGCGCTCCACTACCTTAAAGGGACACTAAAGAGAAAAACGGTTTTTCTCGCATTAGTAAAGTAGTCTTCCACGATACCAAAAACACCACGCTTGCTGCGAGAAGACGCTTAATAAGCGAGAAAACACGCAAAAAGAAAATACAGGTGGCGACGCCACCTTGAAATTTCCGCACCATTTGCCATGACGTCACATTTTTTTGACGGCGCCTGCATGGGCCTACGTAGTTCCTAATCCGTTAAATCGAAGTACATTGTCCTCTGAGGGGGCCAGGGACTTGACATAACGAGTTTGTGGAAATTTCGTCGAGCCAGTGGCGCCAAAATACGTTAAATGGTCTTTCAAATCTTTTACGTCACGAATTACAAAGTTTGGCGCGAAATTTAAAAATGAAACTTTGAACTTGATTTTCTCCGCTAATAATAAACCTATGGTGGTGAAATGAACTGCACAAGAGTTCTACGAGCACACTTTATCAATCTAAACCAATTCATTGTTTCTCTTTAGTGTCCCTTTAATGGCAAATCAGCACCTGGTCCGTATAGGGTTAAGAACAAGACTCTACGCAACCTCTGTAATGTCTCGATCACTGCTCTAACGGCATATGTCAACCAATGCTGGCGAGCAGGTCACATCAGAAAGGCGCGAAAGCGCTGTGAGGCATTTATGATATCGAAGCCAGACACGCTGTTCAGCTTCGATCACTTGTGGCCCATTTCTTTTCACGTAAGAACTAGTCACGTGACTAAATATCACGTAACACTGACCTCACTAAAAATCACGTAACATGACGTAGCTAGTCACGTTATTGGAATCATGTAGCATCATACTGATGTAAAAGGGCACGCCAAAGCTAATACAAATGACGAGATTAAGAAAGGATATGCGCTGTACGAACCCAAACTGTTCATACTGAATGAATCAGTATGAACCCAAACCAACTCGCCCACATATCTGTCATTCTGCAATCTAACATCACGAAACTACTCGCGTGGCTAAAGATCACGCAGCATCGAGTGATATTTATGTGTTATCTAGTCACGTCACTAAAAATCACGTAACATTTAGTAACGCGACTAAAATCACGCAGCATCGCGCACTAGCTAGTCACGTGACATGCCCCCGCTATAAACCACGTAACAGCTTGTGACATTACATGTTCCCGCCAAAAACCACGTAACAGCGAGTCACGTCATTAAAATCGCAACATCACGTAACAGGTAGTCACGTGACACGTCTAGCCAAATGTAGCCATACATAGAACTACTAGCGAAAACTTAGCATCTATAGCTAAAGCTTGGCATTCTTAGGAAAAGTTAGCTAGGTCGAACACTAGATCCGCTGATGGTTCCAGCCATGCGCCACGAGTACAAGCTGCGCACTTTTTTTTTGCCAAGAAATTGCCGCTTTGAATTTCTTTGTCTCTTCCTTTCCCTCTTTCTGTACTCGGTGTCTCGCCCACCAGAGTTGTTGCATCCCACATCGGACAAATTGGCGCACGTCTTCTGATAGCGAAGCAGGAGATGACCAAGGGGAACAAGAGGACGAAGAGAGAGCGCGTGCCGGTTCATGATGATGATAATATCTGTTCGCGACTAACGTGGCTTCTCCGAGGCTAAACGGCTCTGCTGTTAAAAATGCGGCAGTATATAGCGCTTGCTCGCTCATTGCTACGCATCTAATCGATTCCCGCAGTACGTGCGATCTGCTAGAATTTTTCAATGCTTACGATCTTTATCTCAATGTTTTTCATAACTGGAGCTCATTGTTCTTTCTCCCAGATTTCAGTCTTTTAACAAACTGCCGCGCACATTACAAAGCCTTTTCTTCTTCTGTGTCATTCACATCTACCTTGTGTATTGTTGTATACGAAGTGCATTGATCATTGTCATTCTACATTTAGAGTGTTGTGTTTTTGTATTTGACCTTGTTATCCTGACTTCTTGTTTTTACATTTTAATGTTCATATTGTCTCCTCTAGGCTTTCTTTACTGTAACGTTTATCATTAATAACTTGTCTGCGTGCCCTAGCACAACGATGTTAGAGGTGCTCCTGGGCACGTTAAATAATAATAATAATAATAATAATAATAATAATAATAATAATAATAATAATAATAATAATAATAATATAATAATAATGTCAAGACGTTTATTAGCGGGCACTCGGCGACGGCGACAGTCAAAAGCGGGGCCGACTCTCTGCACGAGGAGCGTGCTCTCAGAGAAGAGGCGACCCACTGGAAGGCGCTCGAGAGGACGACCCATTACCGACTACGAACGCTTCGCTACAATTACCCCGGGTACGAAAAGGGAGGCGCCTGGCGACCTAGCAGCTTGTCACTATGAGCGGGTCATGGTAGGGCTTCAGGCGCTCCACGTTGACAATGTCGCGCCCTCGACGGCGCATGTCCGAAGATGGTTCGATGGGTTCGATCAGGTAGTTGACCGGGGATGTGCGTTCCACGACACGGTAGGGGCCTTCGTATTTGGGCAGTAGTTTGGAAGAGAGGCCAGTTGCAGTCGTCGGGACCGAGAGCCACACGAGCGCTCCAGGGAGGAACGTGGACTCAGAAGTGGTGGTGTCACCGCGAATGCTCTTCTGCCGCTCTTGTTCGTGCGTTGTAAAGGTCTTCGCAAGCTCGCGACATTCTTCACCAAGCCTGGCTGTGTCCGAAATAGGCGTGCATTCAGATTGATCTGGCTTGTAGGAAGGATGGTGTCGATTGTGTGCGACGGGTGCCTGCCGTACAATAAGAAAAATGATGAGAAACCAGTAGTGCTCTGAGAGGCGGTATTGTAGGCGTACGTGACGAAGGGCAGAATGGCATCCCAATTTGTGTGGTCGGCGGCGACGTACATCGAGAGCATGTCGCCGAGCGTGCCCAGTGTTCTACCTCTGAGCCATGCAGGTTTTTTTTTCTTTATACCGGTTTGATAGCACGGCACAGGAATAACAGCAGACAATACAATAATGGACACAACTGAAGCAATGTCAAAGCAGTGCACACCTATGATTAGCTACATTCCTAAAATTTCTTTAGGTAAGCCAGTGGTTTAACCCTGGAAAGCCAGTCAGGAACAAAGCTTGTTGTTTGAGTACATCAACGTATTGACAAATGCTTTCGCGAAAAAGCACGCGTGCAGGTCTCCTGTCAGGGTCGCAGTGGAAACCGACCATTCTAGCCCGCCATAGACAATGGAGGCCAAGAAGCATTATTAGATCGAAAGGCAGTCCATCCTCATTTTCTATTGGTATAAAAATCTCATTCCAAGTGAATGCAAGGGAAGTTCTTTTTGTCAGTTAGGTTTTCAAGTGAATACCTGTTTTCAGTCGGTCGAAAGCAACTGCATAAAGACACATGCGACATGATTTTTCCGGTACCTATGTATAGGGTAATAAATAGTGGGGGCAAGGCTAACGATGTTCTCAAACGTGTTAAGAAAATGCAAATTCAGCCAAGCGCAAAAACCTTTTTCTTTAAGTTACATTCGGGCACCCTGCCGGTTCGGACCTTTTTAGAATATCGAGGTGTTTATATGCCGTGGGGTTCCGATTGTTTTATCTGCAGAAAGCCAGAAACAATAGATCATGTATTTTTGCATTGTTGGGAAGGGGTTTATTTCTGGGACGTTTTACAGAGAACGCTCAAAAAAAGACCTCTGAGCCATGCCGGTGCTTGAAAGTGCTTTGCAAAAAGACCCTATACAGGCTTCATGTTAGGAAGGAACCACATTAACATATGCAATATAGCGTGGTAGAAGAGTAAAATAAGCACCACGCGCCTCACAACGCGAATTCTGTAACCAGGCGTCACACAATGCGAATTGCGCAACGAGTGGGTTGTTGAATGCTTCCAACCCATTACAAAGGCCCCTGCGATAATTCTTCATTGTCATCAGCCACAGCATCAACAAAGTGCACATAATGCCTTACAGGTGTTTAGAGCGTACCACGGTTCTCCGCAGAATGATGAAAAATTGCATAGTGACTGCTTCCCTACTTCACAAAAATTATGATGATTTATAGCGTAGTGGGTTTCTCGCAAGTGCACTTCAATTGGTTGCCAAGGAAGCCCATAAGGCTCCCATCATCCATTTCCTCAGGGTCTCAATAAAGTTAATTCCCCCCCCCTCTCTCTCTCGCTCTCCGTTTCTCCGGTTAACTTACGTTATAAAGCGTGGTGGGACAGTTAACTAAAGACCGGGCGTCACACAATATGAATTACCTAACTAGTGGGTCGTTTAAATCTTCCAACCCATTACAAATGGCTCAGCCATAATTCTTCATCGTCATCAACCGTCGCGTCAACAAAATGCGCATAATACCTTACAGATGTTACCTCGCTTCTCCGCAGAATAACGAATAATGTCGTGGCGGGTGCTTCGCAACTTCACAAAAATTATGATTTGTGGCGTAGTGGGTACGTTGCTAACGTACTTGTATTAGTAGCCACAAGAGAGTGTATAACGGGCTCTAGAAATGCCGCTCTTCCAGCTTTCGTTGTGACTGTGCTGCGCTTTCCGCGCAGGCCTGGCGATTTTTTGTGTCTTGCGAAGGTTCCTTGCGTGGAAAGCCCGGTGATCCCCTGTCTGGTAATTTTATTTTTGTCGGCACATTTTAAGGCACCTTTCGCATTATTTTTCTATGGGGGCATTTGCTGCCATATCTTTCCTTTTTACGGGGTAGTAACTACTCCTGGTGCACTTAGCGAATACGGTTTTATCGCAAGTATAGAGCTTGCTATTTCGTCTCTATTATTGAGGTGCCCAAAAACCTCCAAAACTCGATATTATTAGAATAGTTTGATATAATGGAAGGATCATGACACTGCTTCAAAAGTGATGTTTGTTAATCGTGGGCTATGGAAGTGTTGGTATAATTTGTAAGGCGTGAAAAGAAGCAGGTGATGAGAAATGCATAATCCCTCTCGGTGTTTATTTCTTCGGCTTCGTTTTCTTTTCCCGCCCTTAATATACTTATGTCATGTAGTATGTTTGATCATGCCCAAATATAAAAAAGCCATCGCTGGGCCACAGCCTACCAGCCACAGACCAATGGCCTCACGGAACGTCTAAATAAGACAATCGCCTACATGCAGGCCATGTACGTCGACGTCGAAGACAAGACGTGGGATATGTCATCGTTCCCTGCGTGACCTTCGCATACAACACAGCCGTGCAAAACGACGGAGACGACGCCATACAAGTTGGTATACGGAATGTACCCGGCAGCAACGCTCGACGTCATGATACCGAAAATCACCGACGAAGAAAACCTCGACGTGACTGTCTACCTTCAGCGCACCGAAGGAGCCCGACAACTCGCCCGCCTACGCATCAAGAATCAGCAGACGACCGACAGCCGCCGTTACAATCTTCGACAACGCTTCGTTAAATACCAGCCCGGCCACCGTGTTCGGGTCTGGACGCCGATGCGCCGACGTGGACTTCGTGAAAAATCACAGCACATCCACGAAGTGAATGATGATCAAGGAGCTTGCTCCAGAGGTTATATCCGGTAAACCGTGAATCCTCCGTACGTCTGCTCAATCATCATCATATAAAGAAGTGACGCGAGAGTTGTTGTGCTGAGATTGCATATACACAATGTTTATAACAAAATGTTATAACACACTGTTTATAATTTACATATCGATGCACTATATACATAAATTTACAAATTGATGCAGTATATACATTTTGTTCAAGAGCTTGCTCCAGAGGTCATATCCGGTAAACCGTGAATCCTCTGTACATCTGCTCAATCATAATCATATAAAGAAGTGACACGAGAGTTGTTGTGGTATGATTGTATACAAAATGTTTATAACACAACGTTTATAGTTTGTATATCGATGCACTATATACATAAATTTACGTATTGATGCAGTATACACATTTTGTCCAAGAGCCTATTTACGGATAAGATAAACTCGGGGGACGTTTTTCTTTTAGTCTAATGGCTTCTTCTGCTTCGCGGGCTCTCAGCTCGGCGTCCGCTCGTACTTGCGCCCGCTTTGCTGCGGCCTCGCGCGCTCGTGCCGCCTTCGGGTCCGCTTGTCGACGAGCCCCTTTAGCTGCGGCATCGTGAGCCCTCGCTGCTGCTGCCGCCTCGGTGCTTGTAGTGGCTTGTGCTTGCTGTCGGCGTTGGCGTCTCTCTTCGGCCTCGCGAGCTCTCGCAGCAAGGTCTTGGCAGTGAGCCCGCGCTTCTGCTGCATTACGAGCCCTTCGCGCTGCTGCCTTGGCCTCTTCGGCTTCTTCTTCTTCTCGGCCTGCCACACCGGGAGCGGAGCACGCGCCCTCGAATCGTGCACTTGAGCGCGTGCTCCGCTCTGAGAAAACTAGCGTACATGGCAGGCAGGAGGGACGAGAGACAACCCCTCAGTGAAAGGTGCAAGCTCTTGAAAAGTCACGGCTGCGCTGCAAGCGCGAAGCGCTAAATGTGACCGCAAGAAATTATAATGTTATACAAAGTGAAGTTAGCAGCTCACTCTTTCAGGCAGCGCGTCCGCTTTAGCGAGCGAAGTGGCCGTTATCCTGCTTATGGACTCAATGCAAACATTGCAGTGCAAAGGTATAAGTCATCTGCTGATCCCCTCTACAGATACGGCGGCGGGCGCCACGCTAGGGAGCACGCCCGTTGGGCGTGCTCCCCAGCGTGGCGAAAGGGGCATGAAGAGAGGCGCCTTCTCCGGCGCCTATCTTCATGCCCCTTTCGCGTGACTTGGTCCACTCGTTCCACCTCTTCTTGAACCGCGTTCACCTGCAGCACTCGCGCATTTTCACTCGCACATAGAATATAGGACACGTGTGACTCCGTGATCGATTTCGACTTGATGCGAAACATGACGGCTACGCCGACCGCAAAAGTGTGCCTGGAGTTTCCATATAAGGTTCTTCCAGTCGGTTCCGATTATTCGAAAAGTATTCGAAAGATATTCGGTATTTCGAATAAGCGCTATTCGATTCTAGCACCGAATTGGAAAAATGCTATTCATTTCTTTATTCGAAATTTTCGAATATTCGCACACCCCTAATAAATAATCAACTACTTTTGTGAAGACACGTTTCACTTCGGTGTTATACCGAGTCCTATGACGGAGGGGTCAGCCCTGTCTTTTTCATCGTCTGTACAACGCCTTCGTATGCTTGAGTTCAGTCCACATTGGGCTAGCATGAACGCATGGCCTAGTGATCTAGGCACTTAGTTTGAAACCGGGGGGAGCCGGGATCAAACACCAGCGCTGGTAGAAACTTTATTTAGTTTTATTTATTATTTCTTTTGGTGCGCGCCAGCTGTGGTTGAGGATTTTTGGGTGAACTGCTCACGTGTTTGTTTCCGCGGCGGTGGGTTTTTCGGAAAACCACCACCAGCAGCCTTACAGGGCAGTTAGTACAAGCAGCGTGGCTTTGATGCAAGCTTCGCTTCATAACTTTGCACTTACCTCGAAGAATCTCCCAAGATAGATTTTGCATGATTTCGTTTTTTTTTTAACTTTCGAAACGAGTGTATGAAACAACGCACAAACTCAGTGACGTCCACAAGTAAACATCATGTAAGTGACAGCGTTCTGCTTGCGAGACACGTCACTGGGAAGCACAGCGCGTTTCCAAATTGCAGACGCGCACTAGACAATGCGCTCTTTGAAATCGTGAAGCTCAGAGCGATGCAAGGTGAGAAGGCACTCCAGGCACCTCCAAGCCGGACCAAAGTGCACATACCTTTGACGGAGCCACTCGTTGAGATGGCGCCGCGCACCTAGCGAAGGCTGAAGGTTTAGAAGTATAGTAGCCCTTTAGTATAGCGCACCGCCAGTGTACGAGCCATTTGCAGACAGCCTCTACAGGCTCGCTTGCATGGTTCGCGAACACCTACGTTTGCGGCATCTACCATGCCCAGCCCCGTGAGGTCACGTGGAATGCTTCAGCTAGAGCGAAGCGTTGCTGATGGCCATGAACACAAGTCGTCGGAATGGGGGAGGCATGTCACTGGGTGTAACGTGGGTACATCTAAGCCAAAGGGGGCTGTGCAGACTGTTAGCAATACGCACCATGGAAGAAGCATTTCTTCATATCCAATAAAGCTGCAGCTAATATAAAGACGCGTAACGCTTCCGTGTTCTCATTTATTCTTGGGAACATTGAATCAATCATAATTTTTATTATTTACTCCATTCGGTGTCATGTGCAAGAACACTTTCATGCGCAGTAGCCTACCCTTACACCAGCGCTATTGATATGACGGCCAGGCATACAGCTGCATTGCGGATAACGGCAGTCTTCATCGCTGTAACACTGTAAAGAAGAAAAAAATAAGAGTGGATATGACTTGCATCTTGTATGTATAATAATGGCACAAAGGTGTAGTTCGAGTAAACTTACACACACACACACACACACACACACACAGGTATATATATATATATATATATATATATATATATATATATATATATATATATATATATATATATATATATATATATATATATATATATAGTTGCCAGAGAATATTCCTCTAACGGTTAAAATATATAGGAGAAAGTCACAGTGTGAAACATAACATTTATTCTTAGCGTTCGGCCGGGGAGCGGCCTTTATCAAAGATGACATTTTTGCATTGCCTTCGTGTTTAAGTACAGATTCCCGCCATACAGACACAGATGGACACACCGTCGCCATTCGTTGGAACGAGACAAAGGGAGCGGCCAGAACAACAACAGCAAAATAAAGAGCAGAGAGCAAGGGAGAGCCATACGTAATGACACACACAGAGCCGCATTTTGTTAGAACTTGACAAGAGGCGGGGTCAGAACACACAAACAAACAAGAAATAAATAGGAAACAGAAAGGGCGAAAGAAACAGAGCTACGTGTGCGGTTCCGGAAAAAGAAAATAAAACACGAACAAGAGACAAAGGCAAGAACGCGATCACCGCGCTAAAAGGGGAGATCCATACACTTCGGGATGTAAGGGATGTAGACGTTGCAGACGTTACTTGCGTGATAATTTTGCGTATTCACAAGTAACCAGAAATAAAGGCACGTCTACAATACGAACTTATATATATATTTTAAAAGAAAGCGTCGCGAGGTGAACGAGGCGACTGCTGTAACTTGGGCGCGGCCGCTGTGCTTCCAACGCACGTGCTTGGCGCGTAAACAGAGACGATCGGCCAAGGTCAGGGATGCGCTGTCTGTAACTCGAGTTCACCGGACGCATTTGGCGCCAGCACAGTAAACACTACACGACGTCAACGTGTACTTTGAGCCTTGAGCACGCTCGCTCGGCGCTGTTGCTATAAGGCCCCCCGTTAGTGAAGGAGCCCACTGAAAGGAGGGAGCCTGAACGATACAGAGCGACGCTCCCTGGTTGCAGCGGTAGGAGGGGCTGAAGTGTGCGATGAAGTAGAGCACTGCACGGGCCCGGGCCGGGCCTTCCGAAGCGTTTTCTGGCGGGCCCGGGCTGGGCTAGGGCTTGAATGTGCGGGCCTGGGCGGGGCCGGCCTTGGAGCGGCGGGGCTGGGCCGGGCCCGGGCTTGAGGCTGCGGACCGGGCAGGACTCGGGCCTCAAGCCCGGGCCCGCTCATTAAAAGGCCTAAGTCGGGCCTTCGAGCACACGCGAACGTTATGCCTTCCATGGTCTAAGGCATTCTGTGCCAATTAGCTTGATTATATAATTATATTGTACATGGCGATAACGTTTCCGTGACGACGTTAAAATATGAATGATTTATATTTCATCTGCTTTTGGTGGCTGTTCACCATATATAACGTTAACGTTTTTTTTATCTTGCTGCAACAAAATAATAAATCAGGAGCCTCTTTTAAAAAATTGTGTAAATAATGTTTCCAACGCGCGTGTAGAAAAAGAACATCAAAGAAAATGTGCCGGCTTTGCTTTTATCCGCTTTTTCATGTTAGTTGTACTCTTCTTTAAATAAATGTTGTTGCTATGTTTTATTTTCACTATACTGTTATTGTAATGACCTGCCATGTGCCACATAAGCAACATTTCATTTATATTCCTTGGTATTACGTGCCAGGACCACGATATGATTACGACGCGCGCCGTAGTGGGGACCGGATTAATTTCGGCCACCTGGAGTTCTTAACGGGCAACTAAAGATAAAGTACACGGGTGTTCTTGCATTTCGCCCCCATCAAAACGAGGACGCCGTGGACGCGAGAATCGCACCCGCGTCCTAGGACTTAACAGCGAAGCAGCTAACTTAACCACTGAGCTACCACCGCGGGCAAAGGAACATTTCGATGCTACGCACCGGATTTTTCGTTCGATCGCCCGCTACAAAGCGCATGGCATCATTAGTAATCATCATCAACAACTAATATCCTCTAGCGGGCCCGGGCCGCGCCTGGTCATAAACACGCGCGCCCTGGATAAGTTTAGTAATGAACGCCCGGGCCCGGTCCGGGCCAGGCCAGGGCTTTGAACCACGGGCCCGGGCCGGGTTCTGGCTGGGTTAGGTCATGTACGCCCGGGCTGGGCTCGGGCATGATAAAGCGGGCCCGTGATGGGCTCGGGCTTCATAAAGCTGGCCCGGAAAATCAGCCCCGTGCAGTGCTCTACAATGAAGTGGAAACACAGCGGCCGCGCCCAAGTTGCAGCACTAGCCTCGTCGCTGCTGCCTCGTTCGCCTCGCAACGCTTTTGCTCAAATATACAAGTTCTTATTGTAGACATGTCTTTGTTTCTGTTTTCTCGAGAATACGCAACCTTCTGGCCTGCTGATCCTTCTCTCTGGCTGACGCAAGTAAGTTTCCAAGTCAGGAGAGATGTAGGTAGAAGCAAGGTGTTTTACGCGAGGGTGTAGGGCAGAAAGACTGCGCATAGCGGAGCGCAGCTGGACCACATACTCGGTTGGATCAGGACAAGGCGAGGTAGTTGAAGCATCGAAAAATTCTCTAGGAAGGCGGAGCGATGAACCATAGGTTAGGTCGGCAAGTGTACGCTTGATGTCTTGCTTTAACGTCGTCCTAAGGCTAAGCAAAGCAAGTGGCAGTGAAACTGTCCAGTTGACCGTGTCGGGTTGCGCCTTCAAGGATGCTTTCGGGTTCCGCTGAAAACGCTCGACCATGCCGTTAGCGATGGGGTGGTATGCTGTTGTGCGAATCCGCCAACTTCCCAGCAAAACCATGAGCTTCTTGAAAAGAGCAGACTCGAACTGTCGACCGCGAGCGGTGGTGATTGTAGAGGGAACGCCAAAGCGTGACCCCCAACCCGATACAAAAGCTTTAGCGATTGTTGCGCTTCTTATGTCGGGAATGGGAAACGCCTCTGGCCACTGAGTTCACCAGACGCACTTGGCGCAAGCACAGTAAACACTACACGACGTCAACGTGTACTTAGCCCACGCTCGCTCGGCGCTGTTGCTATTCGCCGCGAGATCGGGCTACAGGTGGCAGCACCTTCGCCGCGCTAGTGTGGATAGGCGGTTGTCGGCGCGTATACAAACGTGCAGAACAGCGCTTCGTTGTGAGCGATGTGACCCAATTTCCGGCAAACAAAATGCGTTGACTGCAGCTTTGCGGTAATATGTGCGCTCTTCATTCCCAATTTATCGCACGAAGCGCGTCGAACGTTACAACTACTTGTGAGAGAAGCGCGTTCTGCCAACGAATGGGTTGCTCGCCTTCGGCGACAGTCGGCGTTTTCGAAATGGGTGACGCTTTCTTGTTGTTTTATTTGTACATGTTTAGCTTGTGTTTCACCTACTACGCACTGCTGTATCGCGCGACTGAATTAACTATTTACTTCTTGTCCATTTGGATGCTGCTCAACAAAAAGAAAGACCGTATTCCTGCACGATGAGTTGAAATAGCACTTTGTGCACTGCATGCTCAAATATTCATTCGCATTTCTTATTCAGTTCTCCATGAAATTTAGGACAGTTTATAGGTTTACTGAGGAAAGCTACGTGGCTGACAGCGCTTTAGCGCTACGGAGACGTTTAATACGTACACGCTTGTTTTTATTCCAGTAATAGTACACAAAGGTAACTGTACAGCACGTAACTTTCTTCGATTGATTACTTGCACAAAGGTCCGGTTATTTCACGGGACCAAAGTACGCTTCTTCATACGAATAATGTCCGCTGCCTTCTGTCAATCTAAACAACGCAACACAAACGCTCAAGATAATGTAAAGAAAAAAAGATGTGGCTTCGCGTGAAATTACTACGACATAAATGTAAACTACGCCATTTAGATTGATTTTGACCATCAGCGCTCTTTAACGAGCACTTTAATATAAGTACACGGGTGTTTTTGTTGTATAAATGTCGCCACAATTAAGTTAAAATTGCGCAAGGCAACTCAGTTTTGCGATTTCTGTGTCATTTCATTTTGTGTTCTTTTAGGGGACAATTTAAGTACCGAAGTGTCAGACGTGACTTAACAGAAATATTTCTCTCTAGTGACACAGGACCGGACACAACTAAAGCTCGTCGCCTAACGTGTAAACAACACCTAACCACAACGCTAAAGTACATGCGAGCTTTTTTTGTCACCACCGCGCCGCTAAAAGGCTATATTCACATGAGATTTAATACTTCTCATATTTAGGGCAGTGCCAAGTGCACTTTGCAATGCGCTTGAACCACAGAGCGGCACCTACACTGATATGACTCTCGTAAACGGAGGGTACGACGACCACACACAGCACTCTCGACAAGTGCACTCTCTGACCTTATTGCAGCACATATACAGCCGGTCAAGGCCAAATGCTTCTTTACATCGTATTAGGCATACGTACGAGCGATTAAAGTTGCACTAGAGCAACGGAACAAACCGCCTTTTGAGGATCTGCATGACGTACGCGCACATGCAAACACAACGGGGCTAGCAGACGACGCACGGAGCAATCCACACTAGGCGCAGTTCAGCCAGAAGCCGTTAGGCGGCGACTCCGCTCGATCTCACGGCCAGTAGGGGAATATGGTGACGGACGCCGGATGTAAACGCACAGCGTGTTTCATTGTTCCTCTTTGTTCCCGGTGTTTTCTCCTATGAGCTCATATATATAATGTGCAGGCTCACGTAGCAAAAGTACATTATTCCACTTTTGTCTGATGTCTTATCTGTTACATATACAGTGTGTTTCCAGCAATGTATCCACAATTGTCAAAAGTTGGTCGGGGAAATGCGATGTTTGTTCGATACCTTCACAATTACTTCTTCTGTAGTCGCAGACATCTTAAGATACTAAAGACATGATTTGGGACAGTAATTAAGAAAGCTAAATTCATTAACATTTTAAGTAGGGGAGTTAGGCGGCAATGTCCAATGTGAGAATTGAATTCCTTCATGCGAAGAACACATTGCAGCTTTCAGATTTCGAAAAAGCGGCCTCTAGTAATAATTGCGAAGTAATGAAATTCAACGAAATTCAGCGGTGAAATCGAAACGCGGAAGAGCGCATATAGACGTCAGACTCTGCCCAGGCGGCGCTGCGAAAAACCCCGCCAGCAGCGCCCTCATCGTAGCCCTGGCACTAACTGGGTAGTGCAAAGAGAGCCGCCCGCAAGCGAATGTGCATAGGCCGCAATATAACCCTCCTCTTTCGTTGGTGTCGAGGCGCGGTTTGCTGAAAATCAAGGACCTGGAAAGCTTCTTCCGCCAATCCACGCTTCAGAAACAAAGGAAGCTGATCAAAGCGAACTGCGAGTACAATGCAAAATAAGTTTTAGTTATTCCCGCGCGCTGCAACTCGCAAGTACAAGCGGGCATCGCACGACACCGAGTTCGAGGCAATCCCTCCGACATCCGTTCTCTAGAGCCTAAATGCGTTAAAATCGGGTATATACGTATGCCACAGCGATAAAGTACCTACATACACGATCAATTTACTTAGCTATGCATCTTACGATCAGTGGTACAAAACTCGGTTCATCAGGGGCGAATGGCTCCGGCGATTTTCGCCTTTTCAGTTGCATTCTCCCTTAATTCATCTCTCGCTTCCTGTGCATTGGAGTGTTTTATTACGCATCCTCAAATGGTCTCTTGATGGTCGTCTTCCCTTTGTATGTACTGCAAATGGGGATACGTGCGTGTCCACTTTCGCGGATTACAACCAAAGGCAAAACCGTGGCCTCCGAGATAGCTACGGCAACCGCGGAGGACACGGGCGAAACAAACCTGAAGGGGGTCACGACCAACATTATGCGATTTACTTGTATGACGCACGTGGTGTTAGCTAGTTAGAACCAGAACTCTGAGCCTCCAAAACGTACATACGTCCGCGATGCTGTGTTGTGACGACCAACTCGTCGCTGTGTGCGTATCACGCGTCTCCAGTCTGCCTCTAGCTGATCACTTCGTGTTACACGACAAGCACCGCGGTCAGAGCCTCTGCTGAGCTTCATAGTCAAGCCACGGTTTTGCATCAGGGCTACGCAAAACAACAGCAGAGCCACACATTCATGTCACCGGCTGTGGAGAACGCGGGTACTTCGCTTACCCAACACGCTCGCAACGGCCCGTATCCAGCGCTCTCGCCTTTCTTCTTCGTACGACAACTATGGAAATCGGTAAAACTGAACGTTGTTATTCAGTCTTTTACGTCAGTGGCAATTCACAACGCAACAGTGCGTCTTTTGCGGAGTTTCTTCGTAGCGTGCGGAGGGCTCTCGTCTGCTGCTGTTTTCGCCGTCGTTCAGGCGAGTGATCCAGCAAGCACTTCACGACGGTTCGGTGGCGCGTCCGACTAGCGGAGAGCAGTTCACAGCTCTCGTTCTGAGTGCTAAATGCGCAAACACACGCGATATTAAGCTCAATCGTTGTTTCGCACTCGCTAGTTGCACCTGGTCCCATAGCAAACTGTGCGAGAGAGTCGGTCTATGCACTACTCAATACTTCTCCGACAGGTGGCGCCACACATCTTGGAAACTCCAGAGTCTGACGTCTATACCAAGGCAGAACATGCGCACGAGCTCCGTTCAAGTCTTCCATGAGGCCATTGGCTTAAGGACGGAAAGAAGTGGTCAGTTTGTGTTGCGTGGACTAGGAAATTATGAAATCGGCGATGACCCCCGTCAGAAATGCACGGTCACTCTTTGAGCAACAGCCTCTGCAATATAACATCACGTAACAGGGATTAGGCGATTTTAGTTGGGCTGTGGTCGATAGAGTTTGTGTAATAACATAGCTCGTGGCATAACCGGTAATAAGGAGAGGACTTCGGCTAGTCGGGAACTACTTGTAAGGGGAATGCCGCGTTATGACGAAAGACCAAGAAGAGAGACAAACAGCGCTTACTGACGACTGAAGTGTTTATTAGGAATGCGGATGTATATATACCTAGACAAAGCTGTACATCACCAGGCATGAAGAATAGGCTGTTTGGCGAGTTGGTAATTCATGATGAATGAAAATAGCGCGAAAAAAACGTAGGACGACACGAAGAAGGCTACAGCGCAGTTGTCAGTATGCACTTGTGCTGCAACCTTCTTCGTCTCGTCCTACGTTTTTCCGCGCTATTTTCATTCATCAGGCATGAGCAAGGAAGAGTGAAAAGCTATTAGACAGTTGAGAAGACGTTGCTGTTGCGAAGATAAATTAATGCAGCACGAGACAGTACTACAGGCGGTGTGATGGCTCCTTAAAAAAAAGGCGGAGTGATGGCGCACTGTTCTTTGTGATTGCAGAGGTTTAAAAATCTTGCGTGCACGAGGGTCACGTAGGTAGGTAAAAACTTTATTTTTTCTTTTGAAAGAAAAGCGGCAAAGGGATGGAGCGCCTGCAAACCAAGCACTTTAAATAGTCAGGCCCACGAACACAGCACACCTCACAGTCCTTACAACGCAAGGTCGTGCTTCTGCCAGTGCCAGAACGATAACTGCAGGCGTGCTCTTGCGAGCGGCCATTTAGGCAACGCCCAGGCTAGTCGATGTAGGAATGGAGCAACGTCCTCAGTGTAGAAGCACCTCTGACAACACGCAAGTGTGAAACGTTATAAATCGAGTGACACAACCTTTTTAAAAGAGAAGCTGTTTAGCTGTTTAAGGTGGTCGTTTTGAGCGGCCTATCAGATAACTATCATCGTCAACGGGTATTTGTCACAGAAATTGGGCAAATCCCACTACTCACCACTGCTCCACCAAGAGAGGGAGAGAAAGAGAAAAAGCTACAAAGGGCGAGAAAAATAGAGAGAAATAATGGGAATAAATGCATCAAGTGATAGAAAGACAGAGAAAGAGATAGAAAGAGAGAGAAAGAGAGAGAAAAAGAAACACAGAATGATAGAGAACAAAGCAGAAAGAGAAAGTGAAAGAAAAAACAGGGAGAAAGAAGGGAAAGAAAGCGAAATGAAGATAAAAAGAGCGAGAGATATATAAAGCAAAAAATGGAAAGAAAGATATATAAAAGAGATACAAGAAACAAATCAAAAGAGATAGATAGATAGATAGATAGATAGATAGATAGATAGATAGATAGATAGATAGATAGATAGATAGATAGATAGATAGATAGATAGATAGATAGATAGATAGATAGATAGATAGATAGATAGATAGATAGATAGATAGATAGATAGATAGATAGATAGATAGATAGAAACGCTCAAAGCGCCTTTGGTTCGCAAAGAAATGCTTAGCATTTAAAGTGAAAGCGAAGTGAGAAGTAGGAGAAAAGCAGAGCAGTACGCACAGAGAAGACTGCGTTAGGAAGAGAAAATAGGTATTGTTGTTTTGTAAAGGTTCCCTTTTAGCTTAGTATATACACACCAGTTTTGAGCTCGTGTACAGCTATACAAACATTCTGTTATGCATCTTCGTCGCCGAAATATTGGTTCTTGTGTTTCTGCGAACCTCATCAGAGACCACAAATAGTGTAGAAATGTGGTTATAGTGTTTGTGTAACGCGAGTGTCTTGGAAGTATGCTTGAGCACGTAGGCATCATAGATGAAGCCAATAAAGACCTGAGGGTCATGTTCAAACACTTACATCTTGACCGTCGACCGGGCACTCTTCTGGATAATCGTATCCCCACTGTGCGAAAACTTTGGTTCTGAAAAACCAGCATGCAGTTGTTTAGCACCACCGCTATACCGTGCCATATTGGATGCCGATTTAAGAAAACGATGTGCAGTGCCCCTCATGATAGTAAAATGAAATGAACTCTTTTTGTTCTTTGATCGTCTTGCTGAGGAAGTATGGCGAAGAGTGAATGTCTATGTCAAGAAAGAATGTGTGAGCTGAAATTGACTTATGATATGTAACTGTATTTACTGAAGCAAAGTCGTTACGTCAGCGAGGCATTAACTGTGTTCACCACCTGTTCATTCGCTTCTTCCTCAAATAATGTACGTAAAATGCTAAGCAGCCAAACTTTTATCAGCTTTAATGTTGAACGAAGGCACTGAAGTCTTCTTTATGCGTTCATTGCGAAAGCGGCACTGACAGCACAGCGGCACGGAGCAGATCAGCGCGGTTGGTGAAGCCGGAGCGTGCCTCAGCGTGGTGTGTCGGGGTGTGCTGGCAAAATCGACGTCGATGTCACTCGTCAGTTGACCTCGTAACTAAAAACTTGTGTAGCAGGTCGGTGACTTCTTGACCATCTACTCCTACTCAGTAGCATTGAGTGACGCTGTGACTCCTACTCAGTCACAGCGAAAGCTCGAAGGGCGGCATTTCTAGAGCCCGTTATAAACTCTCTTGTGGCTACTGATACAAGTACACTAGGAGCGTACCCACTACGCCACAAATCATAATTTTTGTGAAGTTGGGAAGCACCCACTGCGACATTACTCGTCATTCTGCAGAGAAGCGAGGTACCATCTGTAAGGCATTATGACCAGTTTCTTTATGGGGCGGTTGATGACGATGAAGAATTATGGCTGATCCTTTTGTAATGGGTTGGAAGCTTTAAAGGACCTACTAGTTACGTAATTCGCATTGTGTGATGACCGGTTGTTATTTCACTCTCCCACCACGCTTTATAACATACGCTAACGTGAGGAAGAGATAGAGAGAGGGAATTAACCTTATTGAGACCCCGAGCAAATAGATCATGGGAGCGATATGGGCTTCCTTCGCAACCAATAGAAGTACACTTGCGAGGAACCCACTACGCTATAAATCATCATAATGTTTGTTAAGTACGGAAGCAGCCACTAAGCAATTTTTCTTCATTCTACGCAGAACCGTGGTACCTGCTAAACACCTGTAAGGCATTATGTCTCCTTTGTTGATGCTGTGGCTGATGACGATGAATAATTATGGCAGAGCCCTTTGTAATGGGTTGGAAGCATTAACCAACCCACTCGTTGCGCAATTCGCATTGTGTGACGCCTGCTTACAGAATTCGCGTTGTGTGACACTTGGTTGTAATTTTACTCTTCTACCACGCTACATTACATATGTTAATTTGGTTCCTTCCCGACATGAAGCCTGTATAGGGTCATTTTGCAAAGCAGTCTCAAGCACGGGTATGGCTCTCAGGTTGAACACTGGGCTCACACGCAGAGGACCCAGGTTCGAACCTCGCTCCATCCTTGAAATGTTTTCTTATTTCGTTTTATTCTTATGTCGAGCGATAGCGGTTACGGACACCGGCGGCGGCGGCGGCGGACAACTACGGCGCCAAAAACGGTCCATGTTGTGATCTCATAACAGCTGTCGCTGTAAAAGTAGCCCACTTTAACTCAAATACAGTAAAGGTAGCCAACGCAGCCACGCGTGTGTGAGAACAACTGCGAAATTTTTATTTATGACTGAATGCGATAACCTTTTGGTGTAAATGTTGATGATTAGCACAAAAACGCTTCGAAATCAGCATTGTTCAGAATAAAGCATGAATAGTTGATTTCGGCAACTATTTTGTCAAGGATGACGAACTTTCATGGGTGTTGCAGAAATGACACTTTCTCACGCGCACTACAGGACTTTTCTTAAATGACTAGATATACCAGCCTTGAGTCGACAATAAAAATGAGTACTGCACGAATGCGCACGAAATCACATTTTCTGGGATGGTAACATTAATTGTAGTGTCACTTCTCAATCGTTTCTCTCGTGATGACGAATTTTGAGCAGTTAATATTCCCGAGTTGCAGTCCGCACATAATTCGAGGAAACAATGCAGGCAGTTCATCGGGTATCCTATTTCCCATGTTGATGAGTGAAGAGCTGCGCGGATTCGGAGCGCTTTCGATTGTTTTGTTCACTTTGAATTACGGTTTAATGTCATCTTCAGCAATAGGATGTCTTGAAAATGATGCCCCATGCAAGGTTTCCCCCGAGTCTCAGCCACCTATCCAAATGTGCTTTTGTGTTATGCAAGCGCAAAATTCAATTTTGGGGGATAGATACACGCCTTCGTCGCCGTGTTTTGACGCCTTACACTCCAAAGCCAACGGCTGTGACGTCACACGATATTGATAAACATTGTCGTTACCATTTCCATCACGACCACCACCAACACCACCATCAGCAGCAGCTGTTTGACATCACTCATGTATGGCCGATCAACCCGTCCTTGTACTCGCTAACTGATATTATTTGCATTGATATTTGACAAGATGTTGATAATTGGGTTCAAATCGCGGAAACAATAAAAGTAGCCAGAAATAGCCAAGTGGACAAGACGTTTTTTCTGACGCCACCAACTTAGAAAAGCAGCAAAATTGGCGCAAGGTAGCCAGACATGGCAACCCTATTCAGCACTATCACGATTCTGATAAATTTTCGCGAAAAACTAAATAACGATGCTTTCAAAGTTTATATAATTCAATTTGCTATTTTGGTATACAAAGGTAACTGGGCATTCACACTGCATTAAGTTGGGTTACTGGTATTTGCTGATAAATTAGTATAGGTTGCCAAACCGAAAGCCCAGAAAAATTGTTGTTGAAAGGCTGTGGTGCCGTACTTACATAGCCATAATAAGCACTAAAACGACGAAAAAGGCAGTAACCCTTGAAAAAAGCATTGAAACGGTGCGTGAAAGTTATCTGCGCCTTTCGGAAATTTCGCGATACTTTATTGCAGGGGTCAAGTGGCTGATTACGTCACGCAAGAACAATGGAGCCTAAGCTACAGTAAAAAAATAAGGGAACACCGGGCTAAAGATACAGAAAAAAGTCACGCTTGCGTAAGAACACGTAAGTAAGTTTCATCTCGATTTGTAGAAAGTACAGCAAACGGATATTTTAACATTTATTTAAATAGCGGCTGTATTTAGGCTCTTATTGTCGTTATTCCTACCTTCTTCATGCTATCTTTCTCATGGAAGCACTGTCCAAGTATCAATGGTTTATCCAGCGCAATTGTTCGTTCTTGCCTTATATTAGTTCAGCATCGTGCGTCGTGATGGAATCTGCATCAAATATTAAGTTGATATGGCCAGAAGCTACACTTTAGGGCAAGGTTCTTTGACCATAGATACTTCATTAAACCTTACTAAGAGTTTTATTTAATGTGTTAGCAGCAGGTTAAGTACGACATCGTAATACTTGCAAACCAGCGCGAAAACGACTGACGCTCACAGAAACAAGACAAGTACAAGCGCTGTCCTGTGTCCTTTATCTATATGTATCCGTCCTTTTCGCGCTGGTTTTTCATGTAGTGATTGATTACGACGCTGCTACCATTTTTATACCTTGCCAACATTGACGTAGCCGAGGAGGCGAGGGGGGGGGGGGTTCGGGTGATTGAACTCGCCTTCGAAGAGGGTTGCAACGTGGGCTTGTTGGTTACTCATATGAAAACCTTTTGGTGTTTAAAAACCAAGATTGGTGTTCAAAACGAGAGGACGAACCCTGAGCTCCTGACCGTCGTTCGCTAGGTGTCGCGGCGTGCTACTGAAGGTGAGGAAGAGAGACTTCACTCTGAACGAGTAGACGCGTTATCACGGTGTAAGCCTGTTTCCTCACGTCTTTCTGTAAAGCGTGTGTTGTCGTACTTGAACGATAATTCGCTATGTGTTATACAGGGAGATAAAGTGGGAGGCTTCGCAGCGTTTTCGCATTCTTGCTTTGCAAAAAATGCGAATGAGGCCGTCTCTGGGTTATTTAAGGTGAAGAAAGACGTGTCTTTGAAGAAAGTAATGGCAAAGGCTATTCAGTTGTGAAAAAAATGAAAGTCCTTGGAACTCTTTAGGGTATTCAAAAGAGTAAGAAATATAGCTTGGACGTATTCTTTAGCGCGAAGACCCACAAGGCTGGCATACCATTTCGAGTCATTGTATCGGAAATAGGTACCTGGCAAAATGAACTTGCTACATTTCACTTGGACAAGCTGAATATTCTCGAGGTTCGTGACCCATTTTTAGTAAAGAGTTCAGACAATCTTTTAGACTTCATGGAAGCTCACGAAAATGAAGGGCTAAAAGCCTTTTCTGTTGATGTCACTGACTTATACTATTCCCTCCCCCATGTACAATTGCTAAAATGTGTTGAGACCAGCATTGATGAATTCGGTGTGGTCAAGTTCTCTACTGAGTTGGGCGTATCTGCTGATGATTTTATTACCTTGCTACACTTTTATCTGACTTCGACATTCACTAAATGGAACAATGAGATACGTTTACAAAAAAAAAAGGGTATTTGTATAGGCTCATGTATAGCACCTGTGTTAAGCAATCTTTTTATAGCGGATCTTGACCGGTGTGTGGCTGATCGTATCGAGGGGACAAATGTTAAGAAAGTGTTTCGTTATGTAGATGATTTTATTATTTTTATTGACAGCTCGTGGAACAATTTTGAAAGTGAGAGTGCCAAAGTGTTGGACGTGTCTCGTGAAGGTCTTGATCCCCTAGAAGTGGCAGTTGAATGGCCGAGCGAGGGGCGTATCAGGGTTTTAGAATTAAGTATCCTTTGTTATGACAACCAGCCATGCTGGAGCAACGAACCACGTGCTCAAAAAGCTTGTGGGGATCCGAGGCGCGCCCGAAGCCACTGCGCGGGCATTTCGAATCCTTTCCCTCTCCCGTTCTCCCGCGACGGCAAGTGGCGCCATTTTGCGCTACGCGCCGACACTCGTGGTGGCGCTGCGCGCGGTCGGAGAGCCGCGAAATTCGGCGACTGACGCGCGGGCAGGCCGGGACGAACTCTCTCTCTCCTCGGACGCCGCTGGGTAAGCACGTATTTCTTTCCGGTCCAACGTCCCCTTTGGGAATCGCTGGGCTGTAGCCTGCCTGGGTGCCTCGGCATCCTTGCAGGCGTGTTTACCTCAGTGTTAGCTCCGGTTCGTACGCTAAGCCAGAGAACGGTGCCTAGTGCTCGTGCGTGGTCGTACCACGCCGAGTCGCACTTGCCGGAGGCCCACGCGTACGGAGATTGCCCTAACCCTCGCGACCAGGCCCAGTGGTCATCGCGAGAGTGCGCAGCATAGCCGCGAGGGACCTTTTTCCCGAGCGGCGTGTCAAAGTTCGCCATTGCGAGCTGCGACGTGCTTCGCGGAACTCCTTGGTGTATCGTCCGCGCGGGAGGCCCTTTGCTTCCCCGTGCCCCGGGAGCGGACGTGTACAGTGTGTGTGTTGGGGTGCAGCCGAAGGCAATTAAAGTGTTTGTGTGTATATGTTTGATCGAACACTGTGTTTATGCTGCGCGGCGCTCAACGCCTTTGCTAGCTGAGCGCGTGCGGAGCGGTGCGCTAAACGTAAGCAGGCGACGGTAGACGCGGCCCTGTGGCTCGCTAAGCCTGAACCCGCGGTAGTCTTCGGCTCCGGTGAGCATCGAGGCGCCCAACGCGGTATCAAAAGCTCATTAAGCCTTTGATTAGACTTAGTCGAGTCAGCACGCCTTTGCGTATCAGGCTCGCCGTGTTACCCGCGTTATGTCTGCTAGGCGTGAGTTTTGTCCGCTGTCGTTTTTAGCAGATACCGCTTTGCTCGAGAACAGGGCCAGTGCCCCCTTCGGGCAGAATCCAGCACCCTCCCCTGTCACAACCCCCAGTGGGGATGACGCGAGGCGCTATGTACCAGCTCCCAGTGGAGATGTAGCGTGTTGTGGGAACGGGGCCATTGCCCAACCCGAACAGTGCACACGGGCAAAATGGACCGCTACTGCTCCCTTTGGAATGCACGGCAGTTCCATGTCACATCGCTCCCAATCGGCTCCCAACGGAGCTTACGGAGCGCAGGTCGGAAACGCGGCCTCAGCCGTCACCGACTTTTGCCCGCTGGTTGCTATGCAAGCAAGCAGCCAAGCTCACTTCGAGCGCGCGTCTGTACCGCTAGCCGCAAGCGGCTTAGCCATTTCACGAGAGGCTGCCCCAAGCGGCGGCTGTGAACAACGACAGGCGCTCCCCGAGAGTGGCGCGACGCCGGCCGGTATCCCTTTTGAAGCCGCGCCCCTTATCGAGCTCGGAGACAGTTCCCCATCGCTCGACCGCGCCGCTAACGCACCGACAGCTTCCTTTGAAGCGGGTGCACAGACGCTGCTGCAAAATGCCGCTCAAATGATCCAAGCGCTCTCGGGAGCTGTACAAACGCTTTCGGCCGTTCCGAAACGCGCTCACCCCGCTGTTATATTGCCTGTGCCAACTTACAGCGGATACGGTGATCTGCGCAGCGCCCGAGATTACCTTGACTCTCTGTCACGTTATCAGAGAGCATTGGGTTTGGATGATCAGGAGGTGCTCGGACGCGTCGTCCCGGCTGCACTGACTGACACGGCGGCGAGGTGGTATCGGCTTTCAGGCCACCGAGCAGCAACCCTCGATGAGTTCCGCGCGGCCTTCCTGCGCGAATTCTTACCCGCTGACTACGAGAGTAGGATGCGGCGCGAGCTCGAGCTCCGCACGCAAGCTCCTGATGAGTCGCTTCAGGAGTACGTACGCGCGATGGAAGACCTTTTCTCTATCGCTGAGCCCAGAGCTTCGAACGAGGAACGCGTCGAACGGGTGATTAGGCAGGCGCATCCGACCTTTTCGGCGTACCTGCGCGGCAGCCGCTTCCGAGATTTAGAGGAATTGGCCGCCGAGGCGAAGCGCATTCAAGGCGACATTCTCGCCGCGCGCGCCTATCGCCCGCCACCGCCAGCCAGCGTGGCCCTTGAACCGCGCTGCGCCTGGGGAGGGGCCGTGCCCTCTCCCCAACGGCAACAGCCCGCCGGAGCTGCCTTTGCGGCTCCCGCTAGAAGCGGGCACAGTTGGGAGCTGAGCGATCGCGCTGTAGATCCCTACGCGTACGCGAGGCGCGCAGCAGCCTGTGCTGCACCGCAACTCGACGCGCGCGAGCAGGGACGCTATCCGGCCCAGCGCATCGATGAGGGTGACACTCGTCATAACAGATCCTTTGATCAACAGGCGAACCGACCCCTGCCGCTAGAGGCTGCTCCTCCTCGGGAGAGGGGCCGCGACGGCGCATCTTCCCTTTCCCGAGACGGAATGCGCTGCTTCCGCTGCCGCGAGCGAGGGCACATAGCGAGGGAGTGTCCCGTATCTAGGCCTCCTGTGAGGCAGGGAAACGGGGGCGCGGGTCGTTCGTGAAGGCACGAGCGGCCGAACCCTTGCTTCTCCCCTCCGCGTACCGGGCAAGCAGTCTTGCTGGTGCGCACGCGCCGTTTATTTCGGTCATTATTGCCGGCCGCGAATTTTCGGCGTTGCTAGGACACGGGCGCGAGCGCTTCGTTGTTTGGCGAACAGGTTTTGTCCCACTTGCGGAAGCACTCGGTGCGCTTGCGGGACAGCCGAACGACATTCACCCTCGCGAAAGGCGTGGCCCAGTCGGCTGGCGCCGCAAGGTTGACTGTCACATGGGGAGATCGAAGGAGACGCACGCGTTTCGTTCATCTTCCAGGGCTCAGTGTTCCTGTGATTCTCGGTCGGGACTTTCTCCTAAAAACCGGTATCGTTGTGGACATTGCGAATGGCGGCTATCGCGACGGACCTTTTTCCCAGCTCAAGCCGTTCATCAGCCCGCCGGCGTATGCAACTGCCTGTGCAGTAGAGGCGTCGGAACCGTGTCGCGTGCAAAGTTCGGGGGCAGGCCCCTGCGCTATGCGCTCGTCGGCTCAAAATCCCCGTCGGGATCGAGCGACACGACACGCAGAGGCTCCGCATCCTTTGACCGCCTGTGCGACTCATTTGGATGATACACAGAAGACTCGTTCGTCGGCACTGTTACGCGAATACGACGAGCTCTTCACCGATCAGCCCGGCTGTACTGAGTTGGTGAGCCACGCGATCGAAACTGGCGACGCGCTTCCTTTGAAGTGTAACCCCAGGCCCGTCAGCCTGGCCAAGAGGCAGGTTATTGACGGCTTGCTGGACGATATGCTTTCAGCTGGCATTGTTCGCCGTTCGTCCAGCGCCTGGGCGTCTCCAATTGTGTTGGTGCCTAAGAAAGATGGCAGTCATCGCCTGTGCGTCGACTACCGCCGTCTGAACGGAGTGACTCGTAAGGATGCCTATCCGCTCCCCACGATTAGCTCCATCGTAGGAAACCTCGGCACTGCGCGGTACTTCACCACGTTAGATGCCTCCAAAGGTTACCTACAGGTCCGGATGGATGAGCGTGACCGGTGCAAGACCGCGTTCACCTCCCACAGAGGGTTGTTTGAGTTTACTCGTATGCCCTTTGGTCTTTGTAATGCTCCTGCGAGTTTTCAGAGACTCATGGACCGCGTCCTCGGGGAAGCAAAGTGGTCATACTGCATGTGCTACCTCGACGACATCGTGATTTATTCACGAACCTTCGAAGAGCACTTGGCCCATGTTGCCGATGTGCTCGGGAGGGTGAGGGCTGCCGGGATGACGTTAAATCCCGCGAAAGCCCAATTAGCGCAGACTCGAGTTCAGTTACTTGGGTTTACGCTGGGCGAAGGCTCCATTGAGCCAGACCGGGAGAAACTTCGAGCAATCCTCGATTTCCCCGTGCCCAAGGACGTACGCGGCCTGCGCCGCTTTCTTGGAATGGCCAACTTTTACCGGTCGTTCATTCCGTCCTGTGCCCGAGTGCAGGCGCCCTTGACCAAGCTCTTGGGTAAGTCCGCTGAGTGGCGATGGGGACCTGAGCAGCAAGAGGCGTTTTGCCGTCTGTCTAGCGCCATTGCGGAGACAGCGCAGCTCAAGCTCCCCGACCTGACCAGACCGTTCGTGGTCCAGACTGACGCGAGTGATCTGGGATTAGGAGCAGTTCTCCTACAGGAATACGATGGCGTGTTGCAGCCGCTGGCCTTTGCCAGCCGCTCGCTGATACCCGCGGAGAAGAATTATTCCGTGACTGAGAGGGAGTGTCTCGCCATCGTGTTTGCACTGCGTAAGTTTGACGTCTACCTGGATGGGACGAAGTTCGTGGTGCAAACAGATCACAGCGCGCTAAGCTGGCTGATGCGGCTCCGTGAGCCTGCGGGCAGGCTGGCGCGCTGGGCTCTCCTAATACAGCATTATGACTTTTCAGTGCAGTATCGGAAGGGGAGCACTAACGTGGTAGCTGACGCGCTATCCCGTGCCCCAGTGTCTACCGGGAGCCTGGATCCCGGTGCGACAGCCGCAAGCGGTGCCTTTGCGCAAGCAAGCGTACGGGGGCGAAACGGCGGCCGAGCCGCCGAGCGGAGAGAAGGGTGAGTGCGCCGACGAGCGAACCCTTTCCGCGAGCCAGGCAAGCAGCGCGCCGCGACGCGGGCGAGAGGGTGAGCAACACGTAAGCGAACCCATGACGCCGACGCAGGCGGAAGCGATGGCTGCAGTCCTGAGTAGAAACGATACCAGGCTCCCCTTTGGGAGAATGGGAATCGCTTTCAGCAGGCAAGAGCTACTGAAGGCCCAGCAAGATGATCCGTTTTGTCGCGAGTTGAGCGACGGTCTCAGGGAGACGGAGCGCCGTGACGCTGCTGGTAGTGCGGCGGGCGCAGGGGGACGGGAACCGGCGTGTGTCGCTGGGTCCCCCGCGGATACATACTTGCTGGACCATGACGGGCTCCTGCTGAAATACATAGCCACCGATGAGGAGTCCGTGGACCCGTTTAAGGTGGTTATGCCCAAAAGTCTGAGAGCCGCACTGTTGCGATCCTCTCACGACGAACCCATGGCCGGTCACCTGAGTGGCTCCAAAGCTTTTGCAAAACTGAGCAAGACTGTGACCTGGCTTGGCATGAAGCGTGATATTTTCCGCTATTGCCGTTCCTGCCATGTCTGTCAAGCGGTGAAATCAAGGGGTGGCAAGCCGCCCGGCCTGATGAAACCGATTGTCAGTGAGCGTCCGTGGCAAGTGGCCACCTGCGATCTAATGGGGCCTTTCCCCAGAAGCAAGCAGGGGTTCATACATCTGATGGTAGTCGTGGATCATTTTTCGAAGTGGGTGGAGTTGTTCCCTCTTCGGAAGGTGACAGCGCGAGCGGTGCTTGAGAGGCTGCAGGAAGTGTTTTGTCGGTTCGGCTTTCCGGAAAGACTGATTACTGACAACGCGTCGTATTTCACCGCTCGGGTGTTTGGTGATACGTGCCGTTCCCTAGGAATTAATCACTGCACCACTTCGCCCTACCATCCCCAGTCCAATTTGACGGAGCGAACCAATCGTACGCTCAAACCGATGTTGGCGGCCTTTGCCGAAAGTCAAAAAGACTGGGCAGACCATTTGAGTGAGCTCGCGTTCGCAATCCGAACCTCCGAGAGTCGCTCTACTGGTTTCTCTCCTGCTTTCCTCAACTTCGGAAGGGAGTTGGCAAATCCGGTGACCAGTGTCATGCAGTGCCAGCTCGGAGACGAGGAAGCACCAGCAGACTGTTCTGCTTACGCATCAAAGCTTCGGGACAGGCTTTGTCGAGCTCTCAGTAGAGCAAGGCAGAGTTTGGCATCGGCCAGGGCGGCGCAGAAGGCCCAGTATGACCTGAAAGATCGCCATCTTTCATTTAAGGTAGGTGATCTTGTCCTGAAGCGCAACCACGCTCTTAGCGACGCGAGCAAGGGGTTCTCAGCCTCGCTCGCTCCTAAGTGGCTTGGTCCGTACCGAGTGGAGAAAGCTTGGACTCCGCTCGCGTACTTGCTGAAAGATCCCCTTTCGGGAAAACTCAGCCGTGCCCATATCGCAGACCTGAAAGCCTTTGCGTCGAGGTCTGACGAGCTCGCGCCAGCGCCCAGTGGCACTGCGCGCAAGCGACGGGGCACACCCGGGACGGCGGACCGCATTCGGACCACGCACCGGTATAATCTGAGGAAGCGGTCACCTTAGTGATTTCGCGCCGGACGGCGGACTTATTTCCGCAACCGAAGGCCCTCACCTTACTATCTAGCCTCAGTTGCCTAACTTCTTTACGGCCTGTGCTCGCAAAGAAGTGGGCCCCGCCCAGTTTGCTGCTATTTTTGTTGTTGGAGTGTTCATGTTTACTTGATGTGTTTTTTTTTTTCGTATTTTGCCGCGTATGGAGTGTCATTTTGTTTTGTTTGCTTTTCGCTGTGTTTTTTTCTTTCGCCTGCGGAAGGGGTCGTGAATACTGGTGCTTATGCGGGGGGAGAGGTACGAAGGACGCTACGCCCCTTCCATCGCTTGGCGCGTTGGGAGAAGCCCGTCTTCGGAGCTGTGTGTGCGTGTGTGTGTACGTGCGTGGTGGATCTGTGCGTGCCCTGGAAGTGTGTGGCGTGGTGACGACACCATAGGAAACCACCTTCACCCTATCGCCGTGGACCCTGGAGGTGTTCGGGGACCCGCTGACGTCAGACGGACAGCCCGGCTGTGTCCTGCTCTCGGCCGTCGCCGAGAAGCCTTGCTGCCGTTTGCCTCACGGCTGCTGCGCGAGCCTAGCGGACATGGCGGCTGCGCCCGGCTCTCTGCCGACGCCGGGACGCCTTGCAGCCAATTTGGTTTGGCGTCAGGATTACGGCAGAAGGACCGGCTGTCCCAGCGAGATCTTTGGTCATCCAGCCTGGAATTCGGGACCTCCGAACCACCACCGAAGCGGCGTTCGTCGGACTCGCGGGTCTGTCGTCGACTAGATCGACGAGCCGAAGGTGAGCCCGTTCCGGGCATGCGGACATCAAACAGGGCCTCCTGCCTCGCACTCTGGCCAACAACATTACGCGCCGCCTCCCCTCCGCGCCGTGGACGCTCTCCCGTGTGAGCATCACGAACACTCGCCTTAATTTCTTTTACCCCCTTCCGTAGCATCATATTGTATAGTATAGTGTATTTCAAGTGTATTGTGTTATTATTTCTTTTTTTTTCATTTTTTATTTGTAGAGTAATTAGCAGCAGTTGTGGGCCTGGGCTGAGGTTAGCTGTTGCTCATTGCATAACGCCTTTGCATGCATGGGCGACGACCGGCTGCCTTTGCAGACCGGTATAGGGTGATTTAAGGAGAGGAGGATGTGGGGATCCGAGGCGCGCCCGAAGCCACTGCGCGGGCATTTCGAATCCTTTCCCTCTCCCGTTCTCCCGCGACGGCAAGTGGCGCCATTTTGCGCTACGCGCCGACACTCGTGGTGGCGCTGCGCGCGGTCGGAGAGCCGCGAAATTCGGCGACTGACGCGCGGGCAGGCCGGGACGAACTCTCTCTCTCCTCGGACGCCGCTGGGTAAGCACGTATTTCTTTCCGGTCCAACGTCCCCTTTGGGAATCGCTGGGCTGTAGCCTGCCTGGGTGCCTCGGCATCCTTGCAGGCGTGTTTACCTCAGTGTTAGCTCCGGTTCGTACGCTAAGCCAGAGAGCGGTGCCTAGTGCTCGTGCGTGGTCGTACCACGCCGAGTCGCACTTGCCGGAGGCCCACGCGTACGGAGATTGCCCTAACCCTCGCGACCAGGCCCAGTGGTCATCGCGAGAGTGCGCAGCATAGCCGCGAGGGACCTTTTTCCCGAGCGGCGTGTCAAAGTTCGCCATTGCGAGCTGCGACGTGCTTCGCGGAACCCCTTGGTGTATCGTCCGCGCGGGAGGCCCTTTGCTTCCCCGTGCCCCGGGAGCGGACGTGTACAGTGTGTGTGTTGGGGTGCCGCCGAAGGCAATTAAAGTGTTTGTGTGTATATGTTTGATCGAACACTGTGTTTATGCTGCGCGGCGCTCAACGCCTTTGCTAGCTGAGCGCGTGCGGAGCGGTGCGCTAAACGTAAGCAGGCGACGGTAGACGCGGCCCTGTGGCTCGCTAAGCCTGAACCCGCGGTAGTCTTCGGCTCCGGTGAGCATCGAGGCTACCACAAGCTTTACTCCCATTTCATTCGAATCATTCGAAACTACCCAAGAGAGGTATCGCTATGATATGCCTCAGCAATGCTTTGAACAAATCTTGTGCCCCCCTAACGAAGCATAGCTTCCAGAACCAGATTTCACGCCTGAAGGAATCTGGCTGTCCAGATCATGTTTTAGTGTCTGTCGCAGAGCAAAAGCTGAAAAGAAGACGCAAAACGTCAAGCCAGTATAACGCACAAGGCCGCGTAACGACAGAAACGAGATGCACTGCTCCATTCCCCGATGGTCAGCAGCTGTCACATAATCTCAAGAAGGTGGCACTTCGCGATAATATTAGGGTAGTCTTCTCCGTGCCCGATAAGCTCGGGAAACTGTGCGCCATGACAAATCCAGTTAGGGCAGAAAAAGTTGGTTGCACAAAAAAGCATGCAAACAAGTTTGTTGATTGCAAGAGTTTTGTAACCTATCGTGTTCCGCTCTCTTGTGGAAAGCAATACGTCGGCCAAACCAGCAGATGTGTTAATAAGCGATTAAGAGAGCACCATTACAAATTGAATAGACTGGCGCCTGATGGGTATCTAGCACTCCACGTTCAGGCATGCGGTTGCCAACCATTGTTTCATAACACCGTCATTGTTGGTCAACATAAAGAAGAGATCACCCGTCTTATAGTTGAAGCCGAGCTTATCGATGCGCTTGGTGAATTGTGTGTGAGCAAGCCATCGATAACATGGCCACCTAAAGAGTTGGGGTTCTTGCGCAAGCGGTGATTTACAGTTTTATCCTGTCATGACTTTGCTTAGGTGAAGTGGTCTTTTACGCATTATCTGAGTGATCCCACGTGTTCAGCTGTCTTCCTGATTTTGATGGTATATAAGCGGTCTGTTTCTTGAAAATAAACATGTTGTTGCTAGTAGCGCTGTGTGGTGTTCCTTTGCGCCTTCGAAGCTTTCCGATTTTGTATGGGTTTGTAAATACACGCACGTATACATAAACGCAGTGACGGACCTGCATTGAGGTTAACTGAAAGCCACTCCGCTCCGCTCCTCCATTCAAAAAACATTTCTGGCTACGCCCCTGCTTACGAAATTGTAATAGCTTTGTTCTAAGCGCGAAGCATTTAGTCACCGTCTGCTTACAGCTCTAACCAGTTTTATCGAAGAAGAGGGTTTGACAGGAAGCAGGAGCTCGCGTAAAAATAGGGAAGTGTATTTCATCGCTTGGCGTGAAATACACTTCCCTCCGGCGCGCTACAAGAGCGAACTGCATGCTTCACCCCAGGGGATACAGAGGCAACGTATCGCGTGACGTCTCGCTTGCTTTCTTCTGGAACCTTTCCACAGATACAGGGCTTCCAGCAGCCCCGGCAACAACGCTTGTGGGGACAAGTCGAAGAATCCAGACGTAGAGGAGTGCACCGCATTTGCCGTCAAACCAGGAGGGGATAAACTTTCTAAATAGGAGAGTAGGCTCTACGCATTTCGCAAATACTTCTCAAACACAGACCACTGTGCGACCTGCAGTAGATGCGGTGACCCACAGACCTTGTAGGGATGGCCGCCACAGGGATACCGTGGAGGAGATAAAAATAATTAAGGTAGCTTCGCATTGGGGTACCAAGCCTGAAAGAAGTGCGGAGCTGGGCAACCTTCTTTGTTTCTCTTCGGTTTTCTCTTCTTTCCTCCTATCTTTCTTTGTTTTTCTCTTTTTCCGCTTTTCTTCTGTTTTTTTTTTCTCTCTTTATATCTATTTATTTCTTCCCATCTCTGTATCTGTTTCTTGCTCTTTCTTGCTCCTTCAATTTTCTTCATATTTTCCCCTTTCTTTCTCTCTCTCTTTCTATTTCTCGCGTGCTTCCTCTTTTTTTTTTGTACGTGGTTTTGCTTGCGCTACGCCAAGCGACGACAGCATACGACCGCCCGGGCCCTTAAAGTGTTCCGCACTTATCATCATCAAGGCGCCCGAAGAACAAAAGGAAGATTACTTGGCGCGAGCGCGCGCTCACTTATTATCATCAAGGCGCTTGAGGAACAAGAAGAAGATCACTTCTCCTTGACGCGAGCGCGCGCTAAGTACGCTGCAGATGGCTATGCTATTCGTGGTTTTGCCTGCGTTACGCCAAGCTACAACAGCATACGATGAGAGCATACGACAGGCTGTGCCCCTAAAGTGCTCCGCACCTAATAAAAAGATGTAGTGGCTTACATCGGCTATGTCAGAATATACGTAGCGTGAGTTAAGTTTCAGCTGATTATTCTATAACCCGCGCCACGGTTTCACCCCACTCAGGCACCGCCGATAAATACAACGTTTCACGCATGGCATTACTTAGCGGCGTCAAGTCTTTCATGTCCCGCAGTCTTCCACACACGTCGCATGCATATACAAACGGATTGTTTACGAAGTCCGTCTCGAAGGTCCGAGTCGCACTGGCGCTTCCGCTAAGTTTAACCGTATAGTATCGGCGAGCCTTGACGTCATCGACGGCGTCTTGTTGCTTCTGCAGAAATAGTCGGGCACGTCGCTCAGCCTCCTGGCGACGCCGCTTTGCTAGACGTTCCTCTCTTTGCTCCAGTGTCTCTGCAGCCCGTTTAGCCTTGTGCCGCTCGTTGTTCCTACGCTCAACCGCTTATTTCCAGGCAACTACTTCGGTATCCGATGACTTAAGCCTTACTGCTCTTCTGCGCCGGTGAGCAGCATTTGTGCTCTCCTTCTCCATGGCTATACCACACTGGCAAACACCAGCCAGAGGCGCTACCAAGATGCTCCAGCGCAATGTCAGGCGGCGACTGCACAGCGCACAGCTGCGCGCGCGCCGTCTGCCGCGGCTACGACGTTACTCCTCTGGAATGCGCAGGCCGGCGAGTCGCGCGCGGCGGAGGCGGATTGCGCCTGCGTGGCGACTCCGGTGCACCAGCTGTGTGACATCCTCGCGCATGCGCAGCACGGCTCTTGTACGCGCACGCGGAACCACTCCGGCTCGGCCAGTGTAGCGAACGCTACAAAACGCTAGGCCTGCACAGAACACGCAGCACAGTCACAGCTAAACCTGGAAGAGCGGGCTTTCCAGAGCCCGTTGTAAACACTCTAAACACTCTTGGGGCGAATAATACAAGTATACATGCAAGGTACCCACAATGCCATATATCATCATACTTTTTGTGAAGTAGGTAAGCACCCACTGTGCTATTATACGCGATTCTTCGGTGAAACGACGTACCCGCTACCAATCTGTAATGCGTTTTGTGTACTTTGTTGATGCTGTGACTCATGACAATAAAGAATTATCGCTGAGCCCTTCGTAATGGGTTGGAAGTGTTGAACGCTTCACTCGTTACGCAATTTGGATTGTGTGACGCCTGGTTGTTATTTTACTCTTGCACCACGTTATATTGACGCAAGCTACCTTAAAACTACACGCGCTGACCGATTCTTAGGCCCTCCCGATTGTTCACGGCGTACGTGAGACACAGAATACATATGCAAGTAGCACATTCCTACATGTGCCTTGCCATGGCAGCTGCGTACGACCTACGCGGGACACAATAAAAACAAGGGACGAAGAGGTGTGTGGAACTAGGGTGAAAGTGATTTTCATCTGAAGCTGCCACACATGCTTTCTCTAAATTGTTTATTTCTCGTGCACAAGTTCACCTAAACTACTCTATTTTATTGAAGTGTGCTGTTTAATTGTGTGTTACAATATTACGCACGTTAACGTGATGCCTCGCCCGACATAACGCCTGCATCTATGGTTCTTTTTGCGAAGGAGTTTCAAGCACCGGCGTGGTTCCGTGGTAGAATACTCGAGTGGCCCACAGAGAGCATGGATTCGAGTCCAGGCCCTGCGCGCGGCAATCGGACGTCCAACGTCGGACCACGGCGGCGTTCTAAGAAGGGCCGCATTTGTAGGAGAGGCGGTGTCGCGTCGGCTTTGTCACTCCTCGAGAGTGACCGACGTCCGGGTTAGGTGATGATCATCGGCAGCCGTGAGAGCTGTGGAGCTCTGCTGGAGAACATACGAGGAAAGGCGAGCGGTGATTGAAGACCAGTGGTTTCGAAGGTCGTAGTGCCTGGTGCATCCCCTGGGTGACTCAAAACACATCAGTGGCTGGTAGAAGTCACAGGACGTTCGCGCG
>NC_051179.1:74716125-74748329 GCF_013339695.2 Rhipicephalus sanguineus | reverse complement strand
TAGGGCGGGAAACCAGATCAAGGTAGCCTGAGAAAACATGGCCGGCATTCGCGAGTATACGAAGGGCTTCGATTCGAAATCCTACCCTTAGCGAAATTCGTACAGCTGTGCGCGAGTCACTGAGACAGTCTGCGTGTCAGCGTCGTTATGGCCAGAGCAATGGCCATTTCTTCAGCTACCTCCATCGCACAGTCACGCAAACTTTTTGCAATAAATTTTACATAAAAAATGAAGGAAGTTTTAATTAGAAATAAATTCATATCACTTTGTTTTACATTCGGCAAACGAGCGTCACGGATCTCAAGAACCTAATCCATCCGAAGCAAATCGAAGCCTGTACTTCCCATCATCCCGATGGTGGATGAAGCGCCGCTCAAGGAGCCCGTGTAGACACCAGCGCCAGATTCCCCTCTAGGTATTATTGTAAGAACCTCTATGTGTGATAGGCTTCTAAATTGACACGTGCAGTCTTGTCTTCACTCCTGAATCATCGTCCCTTCAAACCGGGCCACACATCCTGTGCACTTAATGAAATGCGCAACTAAATTAACAAAGTGAACAGCAGCGTAGGATCGCGTGTTGCCTTACGGACGCGTAGTCGGCCCTTCGCTGATTTGTAAAATGAATAATTATGGCGTAGTGGGCACTTAGCAAACGTACTTGCAGTATTAACTCTAGGATAGTTTGAAAGGTCACTGTTACGCGCACACTCCTTCGTTTCCTTACGGCACGGTTGAGGCATGCACCGAGAACCGAAGCAAGGCTAGCATTTGAGAAGGCGATGCGCAAGGGGCTCGATTAAGCTATCGCGTCCCACTCTTGAAGGCGAAGCTCAAGCGTCCTCCAAGTTTTTATGCGGATTGTATATCCACTGCTCTAAATCAGGCGGCCGGTGTGCTGAAGTCCCGTATGCCATAGGTAGCGTCGACGAGCCGCTTGTAGCCGACGGCATGTCCTTAAAATATAGTTCAGGTCGGCTCCCCGCTCTGACGCAGGACAAAATGGGCAGCTCGAAGCTGTTTCGATGTGCCCGCACTTTGCGCATATTGAAGGAGTCACGTGATATCAACACAGAACAGCGTCGGGATTGAACCCTAACAATGGCTATTCAGCAACTCTCATCTGGCTGTTGCAACCATTTTCTTCGCGAGTATGTCGTTCGCCATCAGCTTCTATATCGCCACAGCATGAAACTTGATGGTCCGCAATTTACTTGTTATTCTAAAGCAGCTGCTAGCATCGCTGACTATGAAAACGATTCTTCTGTATTCGCCATATCTAATTTGCGCGACATCGACGAAGAACAGCGTTGGGATGAAACCCTAAGTGTTACCGTTCAGCAGCTCTCCTGTGGACGTTCCAACCCTTCCATCTGCCAGTATGCTGTACGCAGTGAAGGCGTATATCGCCGCAACAGGAAACCTGATGGTCCGGAATTTCGCTAGTTATTTTGAGACCCCTCCGTGCCACCATTCTTCAACATCTACACGATGCTCCAACTGCGGGACATGTTTCTCGCACCTGCGATCGCGTGCGGCAGCGGTTCTTCCGGCTTGCTTGATTCGTTCTATGCGGCGACGGCGATACGCTGCCACCTGCGAACACTGTCAGCGTCGCAAGCTTCCTGCTCATCCACAGACTGGCCAACTTGAACCTGTGGACATTCCATCGGAGCCACCCTTTTCCTTCACCCCTAAACTTGCCGAGACCTTTCCCTTCGTCCGTATCTGGCAACGAATGAATTGCCGCCGTAGCTGACATTCGTAACTGAATTTTCACGCTCTGTACGAGAACGCATCCCGGAATTTCACAAAAGCTGCTTCGCACTGTGTGGCAAGGTGGCCGCGACACATTCTCCCTACTGCCTACACCCCAAACCATGTCTTCCATGCTCTATTCGCGGCGAAGCTACAAGCATTCTATGGTGGAATGCGACTTTTGATTAGTCTTAATTAAGTAGCACACGTCGTAACTGTACGCTTTCCAAGCACAACACATGGGTGCTACGTGCCCGCCAAACGTCACTTTGCTAGCTCACTTTACGACGGACGTATTGGTACTTCTGTGATTTCAGTGGTCATTTTAATTACTTTTTAGTGAAATTTTGATCCTCATTCACATATCTATCCTATACAACACTTACCTATAACTGTTTCTACGTTTTTATGAGGTTTTTTTTTCAGATTTTTCTTACACGATTGATGACGTTATTTATGGGCCACGAGCGGTCAACCTCTCCGCTATAACCCTATGTCGGTATAGGTAGCGCATTAAAACGAAACATCGTTGTACGAAAAGCTGTAGGGTAGATTTATTCCAAACGTTGTTTGCAGGATTAGGCAATTTTTATTGAATCAAGGAGAAGTTAATGTACATATAACGTGAGCTGGTTGCGTTATTATTTTCTTTTACAACGTAGTGGTCTAAGCTAGAATAATTAGTTATAATATTATTGATACTACCTTAACAGAGGGTTTACAGAAGAACCGGGAGAACCTACTTCGATCATATTGACCAACCCTTCTGGCCGACAACGCACTTTTCTGCGACGCGGGCTCTTAAACCAATGGCATTAAAAGATAATCTCTTTTTGGTATGCGATAACACCTCGCTGCGAGCGCAAGAGACTGGGAATTTATATCATATACCATCACCGAAAGAGCGGGACGAAATGTTACGTAAATAAACATTGTATAATTAACTTTCATTCAAACAGAAACGAACAGCACTTCAGGAAAAAAATAATGTTCCGCATGGTCGGTAGCATTAGCAGCGTAATGTCCCCGATCCTTCAATGAATTTGTATAGCGCAGTCGGAACAGTACCGCGACTTGCAGCAACGTGATACGCTTCAACAGAAAAAGCGTTTGGTGTATTCAGTCTTATGCCCAGCTCACCAGTCGGCATCGCGCGAAACATTCTACATGGGAAGGCAATGCTACGCCATGAAATGCGTAGCAAAGGACACTAGTAGCATGTATCCTATTGCAAGGCACAGCCACATATCGGCAGCAAACCAAAAAAATATATGTGTTTGTATCCTCAGCGCTATTTTAGGCGCCCCTCTGGGTTTGGCAAAATGACCGCCAACCTAGACAGGGCGTCGGCGGCATCTTTGGGACGGCTCGACTGTGACACACACACAAGCAGTTTGTTAGTAGCTTAAGTTCTATGTGTATAAGACCGTCTTTTCCGAGACCAGGCCTGATTACGCATAAGGCATGCAACGCTAAAAATCCAGAACACTCTACCTCAGTTGTGAAGAGAGAGGGAGATAAACATTTTAATGAAGCTGGAGATGTTTGCCTGGCTGTTCGCCTGCAGCATGACAGTTGTGAAATGAATTCGTTGAAGTGGTGCGAAACTGGAAGAGTAGTATTCTGGAATCTGTAATTGCCACGTTAGCGAAAACGCAATTCTCTTATGCACCGTACAGCCAAGTCTGGCGTAAATACGTGTCAGGGTGTATGCCGATCGCAATGGCAACGTTAGCGTCATTATCTCCAACTTACTAAAGTTGTTGTATATCGACGTGCACACAAAACCCTACGTGATGGAAGTACAGGCCGCAAGGTATGAATTGAGTTGTTTCTCTTCCTTCATACTAAATATTGCATTAAAATCATTTAAGAACGTTTGGCGGCCGTTTGGAGGACATGCAAGACCGAGATAATGTCATGTGAAAATACAGTTATTGGAAGCGTAATTTTTATACACCCGCACGCCTCGTACGCACCTATGAGACAACAGAATATTGTGCTCAGGACTAATGTGAAGCTTGTAACTTAGTTTTACAATGTTGGCGTGAAAAAAAAAACTGTCTGAAAGTGAAATTTAATGCACAGCCTTATGATCCCGAATAACGAGCCGTTACAAAATTATCTTTTTTTGCGTAATATGGCTGCTAATATAAAAAATGAATTATTTCGGGTTGTAATTACTTACCTGGCGCAGCGACTGCAATTTTCACTAATTCGGCCACCTCGCGCGGCTTACCAAGGCAAGAGGTGGAGCAGATATAATAGTTAACGATGTGCTCCAGTCATTTAATATTCAAGCAACGCTATTGCTCACCTGCTGGAAATATGAGCTAAGAATCATACATTACAACGCAGACGGCACCAGTGCGAAGCGGCAGCTGTGCTGGCATGGCGCCACGTGCTGTCGGAATTGAGAGGGATGCTCACATTCTGCAAGTACAACGTGCGAGCATGCACCTACTTTCTCTCACCCACTCATGGTGGGATCGTAAGTATACATAGACAAAATGAAAAATTCATTTTAGAACGAACCCCGCCACAGCAGACAAACTGTTAATGTGCTCGCTGTTCTATACATGGCATGATGATTGGTACAAAAAATAACATTTGAACAGCAGATAGTCGCTTGGCCAGCTTGAGGTATTAGGAGATAATACCGAAAAGGTTGATTAAATATCTTGCAGTCAGTGAAGAAAGGGAAGTGGGGAGAGACGACGTAGTGGAAGCACGTGGCTAATGCCGAACGCAATGAGGTCAAATGTTGGTCATATTGAGCAGTTTATTTCCTTTCATAGTCAGTTTACGTGGGCAAATGGGTGGGTAAGAAGTGATGTGTTTCGCCAGATTTTGAAATCACCATCAAGCCTCAAAGAATTAGAGAAGTGTAGTATTTTGCAGGATGACGAACGAGGCGTTATTCTAAGGACCCTGAGTTGAAATAAATGTGTTTTATTGGGGGTGTGCATTCGCGGACGATTCTTTACCCTGTCAGAATGCATTACCGGGCGTTTAGTTATGCCTTTCAGTAATAGTGTACATGCTTATCATTTCTCCAAGTGCTACATTCTATCCGCAAAAATGCCTAACATAGAAAACGCACTGAAAAGATACGACGTAATGCGAATTAGCCACACTTTGTATTAGATAGCGTGAAGCGTCAGAGTGACCTAAAGGCGGTTATCTTCGGTTACGCTCTTCCGTGGTTTGCGACAAACAAGGTACAAGGCAAACTGGATCGTGACAAACAGGTTGATTCCGCTGAGCATCCTATAGAAGTTGTCGTATGAACCTCCTGCATCCCTGAAGAAACCTGCAAAGACAAGTATGCACCAATCACTGACGAATCGTATGTTGGAGTTCATCGAGTAACATTCTGACGTAATGCATTGAAGGAACTGTTTCACCAATCCACCATGCATGTTAACCAAGCGCCAAAAGCTTGTCCGTGCCTTGGCAGCTATGAACATTATAGGGCGTCTGTTACAAAAAGTGACGTCTTAGGTGAGGCGCTGCGCAAAAAAAAAAAAACAGAATTGTTTACGGCTTTACGGTTTACATATGCATGCGGTTAATCCTTAAAATGTGTTCTGATATAATGAAGCCTAAATCTTTGGATTGCGAAGCTCTTGTAAGTTGGCTACCATCGATTAAATAGTCGTATCAGAAGGGGCTACGTCCAGTGGTTAATGACATCACAACTGTTTTGCCTCATTTGATGTTCATTTGCCACATTCTGTAGGCCGTAGTCGTTACACATAGCCTCAGTTTACGCACCTTGGCAACACGCGAGCACATCATGCTCACATGCACGCTAACGTAAGAGAATACATATGCGTTGCGCTTATATGTGGCAAACAAATTCCCTTGAGTTGCAGGAGCGAATTTAGTGGTACTTACCCGTAACCACAAAGAACATTACTTACCAATGATCACCGGGTTGGCCAGAGATAAAGGGATTATCGCCAGCCCGCTGATGCCCCAACAAGCTGCGGTGCGTTCGGTGCCAACTTGATCGGCTATGACTACGCACTTGACGCACCTGATGAAGCCCATCGCCATGCCGTGTATCGCAAGTACTACGGAAAGGCCAGCGATTTCCATCACATGAGGTAGCGCCGCCAGAGAGATGGAAGAAAATGCGAAAGTGACCACATAGACAGACGAACGGCTGTATCCCATGCAATCGGCAATCACTGGTAGTAAGCCACTCCCTATGAACTGTCCGAGGAACCACACTGTGACTAGCTGTTCGCTGGCCTGCATTGTTACGACCCGATCTTCACCATACTCCACAGCCGTGGCGAGAAAAACGATTTCAGTGTAGTCACCAGCTACAATCGCTAATACTAAAATGTAAAACGCCGGCTCGTGTAACAACGACAGAGCGAGTCGTAGGGAACAGCTTTGCTTCTGTGCGATCGTCTGAACTCGGCAAGTGCTGTGTTCGGGCTCTGAACTGAGCATTGTTATTTTCTTTGCTGCTTTCGAAAGAAACGTTTGCTCCCTTCGAATGCTCAAAGAATTCTTAAGTGACGTTTTCCGACCAGATTTGTCATATATTTCAGGAGGAAATGAATCATGTTCTCCTCCACATGGAAACTCATGTGAGTGTAAAGTTCTCCCGGTAACACTACTGTTTACAAAAACAACTTCTTGCTTGTGTTCATTGTTTCTTTGTATTTCGAGAACAGTGGCTGGCTTACCTGTGTGCAGGAACGTATTTTTGTTTGAGTTGGTGATCGCGGGGATAGCAACAAAACTAGCAATAAGGCGTGACGGCCTCCATTTTAGCAAGCAAGTACACCTTATCCGGTGCGCTTCCTTCAAAAGCATAGAAAGCGGTACAGCATGAAGGAGTATCCCGCCGAAAATCGCCAACGCTCCAGCGAAGCCATAAGTCTCCTCGAGCGATGACAGCAGAGCTTGGCCCGCCATGCCAGCTGCTCCCTGAGCGCAGCTGATGAAGGCCTGGGCTGTTGCCCGGTACTTGTCGAAGAACAGCATTGTGTAGATTGAAACAGATGCCATGAACAGCTTGACTGCGAAGCCTGACATGAAAGTATTCGCATCCAAGTTAGCAAATTCTCGTCAGTTTTTGCAATTCTTTTTTGCTATATGTTCTATGCAATTTTTTGTGTACTGTGTTTTGTAATCTGAGCATTATTAGCTCCAAAATGTTTCCTCAGTCTTTGCAAGTTAAGTCTCTGGTCCCTTAGACAACAATCAGTTACTATTTACCGATAAAGAACTACGTAGGCCTTAGCAGACACCGTGAAAATCTCTGACGTCATGGTGATTGGTGCCGAACCTTCAAGATGATGTCAGCACCTGCATTTTCTGTCTGCGCTTTTGTATCTTACGAAGCTCGTGGCAAAGGGTTTTTGATATTGTGGATAGGTAATCTACTAGTAAGCAAAAAACAGCTTTTCTTCCCTCTTAAGTGTTCCTTTCAAGCAGCAGCCCCATACGGTGATTACTGTAAAATGCAACGAAGACTTCACTGTGCCGTGCGTCTACATTGAAACTTTCGACAGGAGGTCACATGAATTAAAAGAAAACAAGGTCGTTCGCTTCAGGCAGGCCTTTTGCGCCCTCATGCACAAGGTATTTGTTGCATAACACCTGCTTTCTTGAAGTTATATTACCTGCAATACGAACGCGCTATTTGACAACACGCACAAAGTTTGTTAGGGTGAAGGACACCTGCACAGTGAATAATAGGTGTGAAACGGCAGAATAACAATGGTGCTATAAACGTTAGTAGCTTAATGTCTCGCGCAGGCTGCCTCACGAGGTGTTTCAAACTGACATCAGCTAACGGGCCGCAGTCACGGAAATTCACTCTCTCAAGGGCCAGGACAGTTACGAAGGTAGCAAGGGGGTGGCGTAGGGGATAGGTCGTACCAAATGTCAGCTAACGTTGCCATTTGAAAGAAGACCTTTCCCGTATCTCATATATATGTCATTTATGAAGGGGGTATGGCCAGCGTTCCAACCACATATCCATTCATATCTAGGAGATGACTACAATCTGGACGCTGATTCTAAAATATAAGTTATCGTTTCGCGATTACGTATCAACACACGGTGACTGCAGGGGGAAAGGAAAAAGAATGCTTTAGACCACTCATGGATGTGTAGCTCATGAACATAAATATTAAGAAAATAAAAAGAATGGGACAAAGACGTTCATGTGCGGGCCAGGTACCGCGTGCCTGAGACCCCTGGTATAAACAATTTACGCACAAAATTGAAGAATAGATACAAACAAGCAACCGATAGTTCTAACAGGTCTTATGGCAGGCGTCTAGAGCGGTCTGTAGCGTGACTGGCGAATTACCCACCTGGAGTGTGATGGCGAACGTGCCCACCTGGAGTGTGATGTAAATCAGACCGTAATGGAATCTATTGCACGCTGCTTAATTGTACAAAGGCGCACGTGCAGTCTTAAGCCAAAATATGAACTTGTGGACGGCTTATAACTTTTACCAGCCCTACACAGCTCTCTTTCATGTGGCCAGACCTTGTAAATATTTAATCATGTTCTCTCACCAGACCCCCAACATTTCAGAGTTCGTTTTAGCCCCCCAAAAATTGTGCGTTCTCAGGCTAACAGCGTGCATTTAAGGGTTTTTGGATATAGGGCGCCATAGTTAGATACTTTTCAGACTGTGTGAATTTTGCTTATTTAAAAATGAAAGCTCTTACCATAAGCACCCCCGAAAATTGTGCTCATCCATTCGACATTTGGGGCGAATGCAGAAGCAATAACAGCTGCACTGGTAAGGGCAGCGGCCATAACCGCAATGTTGGATAGGCTGATGCGCCGCTGAAGGAAAGCTATTCCGAGAGCTGTAAGGAATATTTCATCAGCATTACTCATTAACATATGTCAATAACTTTACATGGGAAAAGCAACCTATGTGTGATGTGTCGGTAATTTGTAGTCTAAAAAGTCATTACGTACCACATGCAGTTACGTGTAGCTGCCCCAAGTGCTGGTGCGGCTCTATGCTATCTGGATAAAATGAATTTGGGCAGACACTTGAAACCGTAAAAAGCCAGTCGCGTACTTATGCAAGAAAGGAAGATATGTTTCGTCTTTGTGCCTACAGTATAACCACTTCGGTTTAGACAACAAAAAAAAAAAAGAGTTTGATAGGTGTACCTTAGTGCAAAAACTGGCTAGAGTCGCCAGAAAATTTCAGAGTGCCTCAAAGGTAGGCTCCACGCTGGCAAAATTGGGCGGCGGCAGCCATGTCCGTTCCAGACCGTGTCCCTTCCATTACGCTCGGCGCAATGTAGCATTAGCAACATTTTTTTAAATAATAAAATACGTTTAATATTACCGTATATCAAGTTTATCAACAGAGTTCCATGATTCTGTTTTGCGCAATGGGAAATGGTCATGCCCGCCACAATTGCCTTCAAGGTATACAAGTAAACAGTTGTCATTTTATTAAGCCTTCGATTTCGTACTTGTGCGTGACACGCTTATAACTCTAAATGCATGCATAATCTATTCAATAGACCGAGATATAAACAGCCGAGCAAATAGAAAGGTATGTATACGTGTAGTTTTCAATATCGCTGAAAATAGCGAATCGAAAAGGTGAAGTATCCTGTCGCGTGAGAGATTTTCCAGCAAAGTTTGTGTAGTTCACTGCAGAAACGAGTGTTCATTGAGGGGGGCGAAGTCATTCCGGCCAACGATGCGGCCACGTAGAACGACGCTCTTTGACGTTATTTCTTCACACACGGAATGCAAAAATAAACGAAATTCCTAGATGACGTTCAGTTGCTGGTGAGCTACTCTCTGACATCTGCACGATGCGTTTAAAAGCGACGTACTAGGGATCGTGGTACTGCTAAATGTCCGGCCACGCTCTGCATTAAACGTGCCTGCACCCAAAGCGCTCGGAAAGGATACGGCGGCGAGAGGTCACGTGACGCGAGTAAGCCGATTGCGTCAGCAGCGGCGCGCGGAAAACAGGTGCGATGCACTGAAATTTTTCCAGTGACTCTAACACTGGCGTCGGAACAGTGCCGCCACCGTAACATCTGAACTTTTTTATACTGAATCGCACTGGAAACATTGGTGCACGCCTGGATTCACTGGCACTTCGGTGAGCTCACTGAAAAAGAGCTGAAGCGCACTGGTAGGTACGGTGACTTCACCACTATGGCGGGGGGGGGGGGGGTCACAACGGAAAGCGCTGGAAGCGCAGGAATTTTTACTGGAGTTCCCTTGTCCATATTGGATCATGTACTGTTCGCGCTAGTGCCGCACCGCATCTATTAGTGAGGGCGGCGAAATCTACAGCAAACGTTGCACACCGAATATTTCATTCGATGTGACCGTTGGATGCTATCCTAGGTCTCGAACTTATGCCTTGATTTCTAGATTGGAAAGCTGGGGTGAGATGTGCACTATTTTTATGACGTGATGTGTGAAATCACTTTAATTACCTGTGCTTCGCAGTCGATTGTGCCGAAAAATGTGTTTATAAACTAAAAGAGGCAACGCTAATCACCATTTGTTCTTTAATTATTGCATCGCCAATAACGGCTTGAATTATTGAGAGCACAGCAGCAATCTTTACTCTTTATGCACATGCCCTCATCTATGTCTGCTTCACATCCGTGATGTGCTGCTGTGATGATTCAACTGCAATGTTGGATGTGTGGACGCGCTTGTTTGAACAGCGACCGTAAAATGCTGCATTGCCGAGCAGCTGATGAGAAGTAAATGAACTCCGGCTCCGCAATCCCTTCCAACGGAGACCAGAAAAACAGCCGTCGCTCGGCACCGCCACACAAGAAACCTACCTCTGGCAATTCCTGCGCCTCCGTTTACCTCAGCTCCACTTTATAGTACTAGTGAGGCCCAAACTTCAACAAACTTGTCTAGTTCTTTCGCGCAAGCTACAAAACTGCATAAGATTGCTGACGTTTGCTGCACAAGGTTGCTGAAACACGCGTGCGTAGTTTTGTCGCGCACGCGACAAATCTACACAGATTCACTGAAGTGTGCGTGTATTTATCGAACGAGATTACGCCCAACATAAAGCTTCTGTACATGTCGACCACGCGAAAGAGCGAGAAACGGCTATCAAACCCGACAGTAACATCCGCTGAACTGTACCAGTTCTTAGGTTCAATTCATAATTTTTCGTTGTTAAGATGGGAATTATAGGACAAAGTTAGTGCTGTCATTATTAGTGCTGTCATTATCGGCACGTCATTGGTTACCGGCAGCATGTTCTAGTTTAAATGAAAAATCGCGTCTCTCTTGGATATGCGACGCAGAACCTTGAGGCCAAATTGTGTGTTCATTTGTTGACAAATTTACTTGAGAAACGGCATGTTCTAGCTCGATTCAGTGTTGAAGTACTCGACTGGGTGTCATGCGTTCGAATGTTAGACTGCTACTGCATACCTGTCTTTTAAAGACGATAGTCTTTCTTGGGGAACTTAAACGCAGAAATTTCGGTCTGCCTTTCTGTTTGTCGGCACGTCACCCGATTCAGCCACCCGGCCAAAGTTCAACCACTTGCTTATCGCCCACCCATCTTGAACTGGTACGGCTGTTCATACTTGTGAACGTTGTCGATCAAAAAGTAAATATTACGCATATCTGATGCGCAACATCATTAGGTAAGTATTACATGGTGTGTTCCTTTAGTAGAAAATACATGGACACGCAATTTTAAAGACCCTAGTTTCTTAAGCTGCGCTGAAAATGCGACTGCGCTAAAACTTGTCTTCCTCCGTGCCCTCTGCGCAAGCTCATGTTGTGTTTCGGTTTCGGTTCAGTATTGCATTGTACGAATGACAGGGGGCGCCGCTCTGGCATTCCTGTTTTACCCAGGCGACGTGTAAATAAGTGAGTTTGTGGAGAGTACTCGTTGAGTGCGGACGTTTCTTCTCCTTCGGCGCATCGCGCCAAACAGCGTGTTCGGGATGGCCGGCGTCCCCACCGGTCGCGTTGGTCACCGCCGGTCTTCGCTTGCCGCTGCGCCGGGACTACCAGCCCGCAACACAGCACTCATGTTTCCCGACGTATTGCCAGATGGCGTCCATATCTCACGCAGCGCCTCTTCTATCGTCTTTAGGCGACATTTGCAGCGAAGCACGCACATACTCGGCCAATTTTTTTATTTATACGGCCTTTTTGCCCACTCCCTATTGTAAAAATGCTTTCTATATAGCTACCTTTGCTCATATATATTTACGTATGACAGTTAAGCACCACAGTCTTAACATTCTAGATCCTTACTGCGACCCAGTATCTTGCGCCTCCCAGTGACTGCGCCGCTCCAGTGCTCCAGCATTAAGTGCGACACCGGGCACCTAATCATGCATGACAACGGACACTGAGTAGCAGTGGCGCTGGATTTTTCATTATGGTACATTAAAAAATACGCCACTTCCCAGCGAAGTCCCTTACAGCCGCGAAAGTATTCCGATATTGAACAAGCGTTTCTCTGCAAACCCATTAGTTAATCGATGATACATTAGTGCCATCAGGCTGCAAGCTCAGAATGTGTTTCAGAGAGTCAACTGTAAACGTTTCTCCGTTAGGATATTACTGATTTTTAGCATGTCATGGTGCAGCTCATATCAACGGCCCGAATGGGGGAAGTGTTTATATTTTGAAGGGTGGCGCAAATTGTCACATTGATTATAAAAGTAAACTCCCACTACAGCTTTGGTGGAGACAACATGAGTCAACTTCAATGACAATGCTGGTTTAATTACCTTAATTGTACACACAGAGAACATTTGTGCTGTCATAAACAGCGAGTGCTCTCTCATGCGAAAACATTCAAAGGCCTAGTGCAACAGTTTTGTCGCCATAATGGACGTTGGTATACCCGCCATTTTTTTTATAGTTTTTAGCAAGCGCCCAAATTCATTACCTGAAAGGTTGCTGCTATAATGAAGGCGCTTTCCATCCAAGACGCTTGTTCCCGAGTGGTCCCAAATTTGTCCATGACGAGGACAAACAGGAGGCCAAAGCAGGTGAATGGCATTGTCAAGAGAAACGTCGAAATGGAAGCTAGTAAGGGCACACACCAGGCGCGGTCCATTTCTAGACTGAAGCAGTTTTTGGAAGAGAAACAAATGGATGGTGATGATTAGTGCTCGGATAGGAGAGCCTTGCTAAATTCTGCTTAACATTCACTCTGCGTTACCTGATAATGTGTCCCGATGTGTTGCTAGAGGGAACTACGAGACTGTGCACCGAAAGTGTTCGCTCACTGCACACCGGGACAGTGCACCGAGACTAAACACCGAAACCGCCTTAAGCGGAACAGTTGCTCGCAGTAAAGAAATGTGACACTAAAATGTAGTGGCTACCACGCTTCTTTATCGTTGAGATGGAACCTACGAGGGAAGTTACTAGACCATTTGCGTGTAGCACTGCAGGGCCAGCGTAATTTCTGGGCCTTCAGATATGCATAAATGAAAATAATACAGTACAGGTTTTACATTTGGCGCAGAATGCATGCGACTGGAAATACCGTTTCTCAGAGTAGCCGCGAAAACATTGAAAGCTCAAACACAATGAATGGTGAAGATACGGTGCTATTTAATGAGACAGGGGGACGTTCACTTCTGATCATAGAAGGGTTACCGAGCGAAAGTATGGTATACATCGATATTACTAAAGCATGTTTTGAGACTATGTGGCCGGCGCGTTAACGTACTCATTACAGTGACAGGATTGAGTTCACAATTCACAAGTTTACGCACACGGTGGTGCAAGGTACAAACGGTGGTGGGTTTCAGCATGAGAAACGGTTTCTTAAATGAGTGTACGACTCATAATTAGTAAACAAAAAAGCGTGAAAAATATGACAAATATAGAATATTTGTTCAGGGAGAAGTGACCGCCACTCATGCTGAAATTTCATTTGAAGCCATTCATCCAAACTTTGCCACAATACGAAAACCGTTGTGCAGAGTCTAGGAGTAGCAGAGATATGCAAAGTATGCAGAAACTACATACAAAAAAATTAAAGCTAGTTACACGCCTGTGAAATTTCATTAAACAGCGGAGCTGGCAAACAAGCGCCACCAGCTGGCGAAAGCAGACTGATTCTTTCTTCAGTTTCTTTTCAGTCTTTCATATTTCTTTCTTTCTTTATCTGTTTCTATAGTACCCTCTCTCCTCGTTTCCTCCTCGTAACCCTCACGTCACTCACCCTCACGTATCCAATACTGTGCATTGCTGTGCTTCACTCTCACCTCCTACTTTACCTCCCCGTTTTCGGCCTTCTCCCCCTTGCATCCGTCCTCCTCACCCCAACTTCCCTTTCCCATCACCTTGCTAAACGATACTACACAAGGCTATACCATGTTTTACTCTCTCCCCTCTTCCTTTTCTCCATCCTTACCTGAAGATCATGCTCCTCACGCTCACTTCTATTTCTCCCCGTTGCTATACTATTCTGTTCATGGCAGTGCTGAGCTCTGGCACATACCCACTATCTGTGACGCAGGGACTACCACGGCCGCTCGACAAAAATGGTGCGGTCTGGTTGCGTGCCCCGAAAGCGGCGGGAGACGCCTAGTTGAAGCCATGCCGCTATAGCGCCACAAGGCGGGTCGCACCAAGGTTTTCTTTAATCCAGCGGCTGTGACTGTACTATGCAAGGCTATGCCATGCTTTACCCTCTCCTCCTCTCGGCCTTTCCTTTCTCCTCTCACCACTGCCCCTTCCTATATATATATATATATATAATATATATATATATATATATATATATATATATATATATATATATATATATAGATATATATATATATATATATATATATATTTATATATACATATAGGTTTTAAGCCACCCTAAATGCTTGGGTGGTTGGGAATATGATTGTGTCTAAATTTTGGAAGTCCTGGTTTCAATATCCTACACACTCTGAAGTTTTATCGTTTCAGTCCCGAAATATTTCAGAGATCGAGGGTTCGGTGCCCTGCATGCTTGGCATGTTGAGGGCTTGAATCCCAGTATAAGTTTGGGTGTCAGCGGTTCGACGAGAAGTCCATGCTCAGGAAGTCGAGAGTTGCAGTCTGACACATATGCTGTTGCTGTTCTTTCTGCGCGGTCGTCGTGAAAACGAACAGCAAGCGTGGATAGCAGCCAGGGCCCAGATCCATCACGATAACGGGAACATTTGTATCCACAGCACGTGTAGACTGCGTGTGGGCGAGGAGTGTTTATGGACTGTGAGGAATGCACTCTCCATCTTTGCATGCTCGGTGAGCGCGTAATATGCCACTCCGTACGGGCTCTTCGGACATGTCGGAACGAGCGTTGCTTCCGCGGCTGCCGATAAGAGCGAGAAGCTCAGGATGGTGTAGAGTATATAAAAGGATGCGAACTAACAGCCGCGGGCGCTGTCATTTCCATTTGCTCGTAGGCGGAACCATGCCGCACACAGTGCTCTGGCGAGCGCGCCGCTGATGGGAAACAATCTATTAAAGTTACCTTGTCAATTCCTACTTCGCCTCGTCTTCTCTGCCTAACTGTACCCGACAATCAAGCTCGTTGCATCTCCAAACAGATCTTGCGGAGCTTAACCTCTTCCGGCAGTCTAACTTTGGTAATTTGGAGGTTCCATAGACGCTATAAACGCTGTGCCACTTTCTCCTCTCTGTCGTCATTGATACCATACATGCTTGAAAAGTTCGTGAATCTAGTCTTTAGAGACATCGGAGGTCAATGGTTCGATACCCCATGTACTTTAAAGGTTCGTGTTTAGATCGATGATTCCATCCCCACACATTCTAAACCTTTAGGTTTCGAGTTCCCGTATATTTGGTTGCCTAATGCTTCAATACCACCAAAAGCCCGAGAGTTTAAGAACCGGTACACTTAGTAAGTCGTGGGTTGTAGTCGTTATGCACTACATACCCCAGTATATTTCCCATGTATTTCCATGGAAGCTCTTGTATTCCTATAGGAAATATATTACGTTGTGGAAAAAAAACATACACAGATTTCCTATTGAAGCACTCCAGAATTATTCGCATTCAAAAGTTCCAGCCCTGCGCGAACACGTAGCACAGACACAGCGTCAGCTGTAGGAGCGGCCTTTTAGGATGTAGTTTTTAAAATTTTTTATGTTTTAAGATCCTTTATACCCCATTTTTTATTATGTGCGATACCTGGAACATGCACCGGTGACGTGTAGCCCACTAAAATCGGCTGCTATGAGGTCATACCACCTTGCGTGTGGTAGCCGCAGCATGGCTCGATTTTGGAGACTGGTAAGCAAAGCACACTATATTTGGGAGAAGGCCACGCAACCTCCGTACCTTATTGTGAAATAGGCGAAAAACAATTATCTCACGAAAATAGCTCGTTATCAATGTTTATCCATGGTTATATGTAGTAGACATTAACTGTAACACTAAACTAGTGCGCGGGATTGTAGAGCGGACGGGTAGTGCTAAAGGGCCCATGATTGGGACAATGACTTTTCATTACAATTTCATTTATTTGTCCCTCAATCACCTTCACTAAGAACAAGCCAATGAATGCCTTGAAAGTTTCGCGAACATTTGAAGAGCTACTTCTTTCTTTCCAACGTGATGATCGGCCCTAAAGGAAAGGAAGGGCGGCGTGAAAAGAGGTGGCTTGAAAGTGGCTGAGAGCCTATTCTTCTCCTTCAATCTTCCTTGCGAACAACGACAGATACGGTAATGCAGCCTCCCACGAGTGACGGCGCTCACTCTGAAGCACGGTTGAAAACAAAAATCTCAGAATAGTAATATACAACTGGCCTAATGAACTTTCTTTTTAACAGTGGCTTTAGCTTACGCAGTGCAAATGCACACATGGTACGCTGTTTATATATCATGCTCATGCATAGAGCGTCTGCATTTGCTTACTTTTAGAGCCATAAGTTTGTGCATTTCAATAGTAATTAGATAACTTCGGAGTTACACACCTAGTTACACATGCATAATTGGCGTTATAATGAAAATCGCCTTATATGTTATGATAGAAGCTATAGTGTAGGCCCTAAAATCAGGCTTGTGACAATACTTCAGGTACGTCGCAATCGCAGTTCCCGACCGCTTTAAGAGACGCGTGTGATCATGACGCAACCGCACCGAAGGAAACAGAACGCAAGAGTTAGCAGCAACTAAACAACGCCGCAAATCCGCAAAAACAAGCGACGTGGCGGTCGCGCAAGGTACCATGAAACAATGAATTAATTAATTGAATTATACCAAAAGCGAATAAAACACAGCTAGCTGCCTCAAATGGAACACGAGTGTTCTTGAGGTCACAGTTGGTGACCTGCGACAAGAGAAATCACGAATGGGCCTTCGCCACAACGAAACATCAGAATCGAACGTTATCTTTAATTGTGCAGCGTAGCATATCATACAGTACCTCGAGAGAATGGGAATGTATACAGCACGACTCACGTGAACGATCTGCAGAAACATGTGTGGTTTTCACGCGCGAAAGTTTTTAAAGAAATGTATCAACGTTGCTTTTTGGCCGAGACGGTCATCCCACACTGAAACCGAAAGTACCATCGTCCACTTTGTCACCGAATATTACCTTTTTACATGAGAGTTACATACCAGATCCACTTTTCTAGGCTCAGACCACGATAGAGCTGCCCTTCTGGTGGGTTTCAATCGATCATATAAACTAGGAAGAAAACTTTGATGGTGCTGGTCGTCGTCAGCAGCACTTAATAACAACTGAGCCAGAGGTGGCATGACACTGCGCAGAAACTCTCTCGTCTACGACGACGCTCTTAGCGTCGTTCAGGGAATGCTGTGAGCACAGCTGGCGTCGCTCTGACGTAGGCCACTCCTCTAACACATCTAAGAAATCGAGGAGCGATCTCTCCTGCTTTTTTGAGTTATTGTGAGCGGGAGCCGCTTGCGTGACAGCGAGGCAGCTATGTACACAGGCGCTGCCCTTAGTTTCTCTTCCGGAATGGCTGGCACCGCGGGGAACCTATAGTGTGCGTACACAATACGCTACAGCACACGACAAGGGGCGTTCGGGAGCGCTACAGTGTATGGTGTGCAGTCGTCAATCATTTTCATCAATAAACTAATCAGGTGCATGACGAAGGAGGCAGTGGACAACAGTCCGAAAAATCTTCACCAACGTTTACCTACGCACCTCTTTCCAGCCGGCAAATTTCCTGATCTCATCGCAATACCTTCTCGCTTGGCAATTCTAAGGCGCTTTAACTCTAAAGGAGCATGTAACTCAAAAGGATGCATGGAGCATGAGGAGGAACATTTATTGAAGATGATGATGCTAGATACCCCTTATTCCCACCGACCTGGTCGACATCCCTACTGCGGGGCGTCATTAGTCGAAGCCGCCTGCCGATCCCGCTGGACCAGAGTTGGCTGTTCCTCTAGTTCTGAGCTATTGAGCAGGGTCGCCTCTTAGTCCTGTTTGGTGGGGTTGGGGATTAGGGTTCTCTTTGGGTTGAGTTGGCAGGCCCAGACCATATGGTACGTGTCAGCCACTTCACCACACTACTGGCACTGTCCACTTATTTTTGGTCGTAATGTTTTAGTACGGCTGGACAGAGCAGTGTGTTTGTAGGCACCGCAGCACGCGCTTCTCAGTTTTCGAGAGTCTCTTCGCTGGTGCGGTATAAAAACGGCGTTTTTCGATATAGTAATAACTAATTTCTCGGAAACGTGCTAAAGGTGTTGGATGTTCAGGTCTATCAGGGCACCGGGGAGTCTCCCGAGATGCAAGCGCGCGGGCCGCTGCATGTGCAGCCTTATTACCCCGGAGACCCTGATGGCCTGGAGTCTATATTTTCGGGGTGGGATCGCGGTCTCTGATGAAAATCTGCGTTTTCCAACTCACATACCAAAGGGAAGTATAAAACGCAAGTGTCGTGCACTTTCCCCGCAATGTCTGCGCTGAAGTCACAAAGCGTACGAAGGTCGCTTCGCTCGCTGCAGCCGGCCGCGTTTGCGAAAGGAGCGCGCTGTTCAAACAGAGAAGTAAGTAACAACTGCGACAGTAGTTCGCGCTCGTCCTGTGTGTAACCTGGTCGTTCGTTTCGTGCGTCCTGTTTTATGTTTGAGCAGTGCGCTTCAAGTGTCGAGCTGTGACGCATGATAGTTCGCGCTCGTCCAATTTGTGTTCTTTTCGTGCGTTCTTTGCACTTGAGCGACGCGCTTGAAATTTCGGGCTGGTTTCCGTTCTTCGCGTTACATTCCAGTTTGTTGCTATCGCATTCATTGCTCCGCCGTTGCGGCGAAACTGTGACTTTTTATTATTATTTTATTATTATTATTATTATTATTATTATTATTATTATTATTATTATTATTAATTATTATTATTATTATTATTATTATTATTATTATGAAATGCGAGTGCCTGCTTCGGCTATGGCGCAGTTCGACCAGAAAAGTCGGGGGTTCTGCGGAGAAGTCAACCCTGACGCAGCAGCAGGCCGGCGATGTCGTTTCTGTCAACAAGGGCAGCGGCGACGACAAAGCGGAGAACTCTCTGCGAACCGTACTTCGGCGGAGGTGTCCGAAGATGATGTGAAAGTTAAAAAGGCGGACCACACAAGATGAGAAAAACGAAGATGGAACAACAGTGGACAAGTACGATGGAAACGCCGGGGAAACGCTGAGGGCAGTTGGTGATGATGACGACGATTATGCCGTTTCTGACAGACAGGACTACGACGAGGAAGGGGACGAGCCCGAGTGGGACGAGTCCGAGTAAGGGCGAGGTGCGTGAGGTAAGTTTTATTCTACGATGAGCCTCGCTCGGAGAAAGAGGACGAGGAGTAAAAAAAAAGGACAAGACGAGAGACAACGACGAGGAACACGGAGGCTTCAGCGGAAGTAGGCCGGCGAACGTTGAACAAGGACGATACGTGAACCATCGGTCGTCGAGCGTCTGAGTGAATGAATTCTTATTGGGTCCAGCAAAAGACGATAAAACGCGCACCTGGCTAATCCGCGCCCGGCTAATACGCACCTGGGACCGACAGGTCTAGCCTGCCGGCTCGACCATGGCCGCTCTGCACGGCTATGATTTGGTCTTCATAGACGTGACTTCGCCCGCCCACTCTTCCTTTGTGAGCTTCGGGCCCAACGACTCACACTCCCAGAGCATAGGAGACAAAGTAGCAGCATCGCCGTAGGCCGCGCAAGAACAATATATACGCTATAAAGCGACGTGACCCGTCGGGGCATCGAGCGTCTGCTGCACTCTCCATACCCTACACACCTGAGCCGGTTGGCAAGCTTTCCTGCAATAATACCCTGTAAGTTAGCCGCTGCACCTCACCGGCGACCTGCTAAGTGCACTTTCTGAGCGAGGACACCAAGAGCGACCAGGCGGCCATATGAGACTGGGTGTGGTTTCGGACCTGCGAGATACCTTGGAAGACCTGGAATGGTTTAATATCTGCATCTACATTGAAGAGCCTAATCCCGGAGCTGCATTACCCGGCTGCGCCTCTTCGCATCCTCGCTCGGTGCACCAGTCCTCCAGGTTTCGCTGCAGGTTGGAGGGAGGGAGAGGGACGTCGTCGCAGCACGCTGACACTGGGCCAGCGCCATAGCCTCTGCAGGGTGAGGGGGGCAGTATGGGGATGGCCTTAAGAGGGACGCCGCCGGGGAGGAAAGAAACTTGGGGCAGCCATGCAAACAGTGGAGCTGGTTCTCTTCGCCAGCATGTCTGCAACCTCCAACCTCAGTTGGCCACCGCTAAACTATGCTACACCCTCTACCCTCGTTTCTCTCCTCATCACTCTGACATCATTGCTTCTTATGCTCACTTCCCTTTACCACTACACGCTACATTTATGACTATGCAGTGTTTTACCATCCTTTCTTTTTCCTCCTCACCATGAATTTTCGTCCTCTCCTCCTCACCATGAGTTCCGGCCAGCGTCTTGACCGGTATGTTCGGGGCTTTAAGCACCTGAAATTAACATTTCTGTGAGCAAGCGATCCATAAAATGATATCTGAGCGATCGCACCGCCTGTGTGTCCTCTTGACTTTTTTCAATGTGCCCCCTCCAGCCGCGTGCAGGAATAACAGCACGCGTGCTGCATCTTCTGTGTCAATATGCAGAAATTGTTGTATTAAGTCCAGTTCATTTTTTTTACCCTTTCTGGGCGGCTATAATGCATGTGCTACTGGATTAATGGTGTACTTGTTTTCGTTGAGCTCGACAGCGTGACGAATGTTCGAAAAGACTAAATTCAACGCAGCGATCAATTTAAGTTAGATTCTTTGTACTGCACAGGAAGTGAGTAAAAAATGAGACGTGTGTGTAGGGACGCCACATACGTGAGGCGCGCAGTATGGATTATAAGGAATAAAGTAGTCAGACACGGCACTAGTACAATTCTCTGGATTGTTGATATGCCCTGTCGAAGTGGCGGACGGGCCCACACGATGCAAGCGGAATGAATGCCTGTAATTTATCTGTATTATCAACCACTGAGATTAATGGTTGTGCCTTTTGTTGTCACAGCGACTAAGAAGGATAAAATATGCGCGCAGAACGCGTGCGCGATTCGAGCTATCATGTAAATGTAGTGCTGTACATATCTGGCAAAAGCAGAATAAATGCACGATCAAGTTTATTCATTCGTAGAATCCAGGAGAACACGTCACACTAGCACAATAGGGCAAGAATAAATGATGACTTCTTGTTGATTTTTACACACCCTGTACAAAAAAATTAGTCCTGGCCCTATCGAGAAAATGGAGGCAAGGGAAGCTTGGCGCGTACGTTCGTGACCTACCACTTTCTTTTTCTCTATCGCATTGTGCAATGCTCTCTCCTAACTGTTTCCTTCCTCTATGCTGAGAATTGGGCCTTCATTCACGTGCTTAGCAGTGCAACAGATCAGTTGCTACAGGATAACGACGGTCACGCGTTCATATCCGGGCAACAATGAAATCTGACAACGTGAAATTACAAATCACAGCGATAAAAGAGCAGATTGCATGCGCAGATAAGATTTTTGTCTGCTTTTTTTCGGCCGCTGGACGCCATTGCAGTTCATAGTCGGCATTTTTCTACTCCTAACTTTTGTCTTAGGCCTGTGTCTGCACGCACCCCCCCCCTAGCATAGATGCATTCACGACCATAAACAAGGATATACTATCTTCAAGTAATTGCCATCATAAAAAGAGCGATATCCTTTTACACATCAGGTTATTTTTGGCAGAGATCAAAATGCTAAAGAAGCTTCAGCGAAAAAGTTCTCGTCTTTTTATTTGGTCGTCTTAATTTTTCACGTGCGCGCGACACATGGCACGTGCATAATTTCTGTTCAACTGAATTTCTAGGCGATCATTCTCAAATGACGTAATAAGTTGTTTCCAAAATATACCACTTCTACTGCATGAAACCAGCACATTGTTTTCATGAATAATTAATGACAATACTGACTCTTATAAATAAGAGCGGCTGAGAGCTTAAGGCGTCTCTTCAGGTAGGTAAATCTACCCTATGTCATTCGTCGTAACTTCACCTAAAATTCACCTAGTGCACCACAATCGGAGAAGGGACGTCCTGGCCCGTGCCATTCACCAGCAATACGGGTGTCAACTCTGCGTAGCCTACAAGGATGCGGCGTCTTACTACTGACGAGCAACCACTACAACCAACGTGATCATATATAAAGAACATGGGGGCATATAGATTCTTCTAAACAAGCACTTACACGCAGAGGAATCAGTGGTAGGCCTCGCGCTCTCCAAAACCGACGTTGATGTCATTATTACGGTCTGTCAGCAGGCATACCGCAGCTTCGCTACTGGCCGAGTACATAAGAACACGCCCAGAATTACCGACCAAAAGAAACCGGTCATGATCAGCTGGGCACCACCTTATCACGGCATTCCTGGCAACGAGATCGCCAAGCTCATGGCTCAAGATTTGGCCCACCGAGGCGATGCTGAGCAAGCCGAGTCCGAACGCATGCATCCTCTAGTCTCCTTCCACGACATCACGCAGCATTGCAAGCTACCCCGGAGAACGTACTCTCTGCACACAACTCACTACCTATACAGCTGGACAGACCGCTCCTGACTTTAGATGACAACGCATTTCCACATCCAAAAGAAATCACCTCATAGCCCCTAGGCAGCTCTCTCCGCAGTGCTGCTTCTGCGGAGAAGCCAGGTCTCTTCGGCATAGTGTAGGAGGCTGCAGAAAATCCCTATTAAATCACTCAACTCTTACCACACCAACGAGCTTTGGGAGATAGCCTTGGCCAGCTCCAACCTGCACGATAAGCTAAGGCTGGCCGCGAGGGCCCAGGACGCGGCCCGAACTCAAGGCGTCCTGTCCAAGGACGCCTCCCCTGAACTCTCTTCCCGAATGACGGCATTTATTTCCTCTCTCACTCCAACCATGGCAATCAAATGCAGTAGTAAATCATTTACAGCTGGCATGATGGCTAACAAGACAAAACTTAAGGACAATGGTAAACTTTCTTGATATAAACGAAGCCCTTCTAAAATGTTGTCACTTGGTCGTGGCGGCGCTCAAAGGATGTAATTGATCCGTTAACTTGGTGATGCGCTTACGGTAGGGAGACGTTACAAAGTACCCAGGACACAGTGTTAGCAGGACCTGTTAAAGGGGCCCTGCAACACCTTTCTTAGTTATATTGGAATAGTCTCATTATTGACGTATGACTCTTCACGAGTCATATGCCGCAAAAATTTTTCGAATCCGTCAAGTCTAAGTGGTGTTACCAAATTATAGAGATCACGTTCCGCAGCTTTCCTCCCTCAACTCAACGCCGCGAGCGCGCGGAAAGCTAGGCAGTGAGTCGAGGGAGGGAGCGCAGAGAGGCGAGTCTCCGCCCAAGAGCGCCGGCGGAATTTTTTTCTCCATTTTTTTCTCTCTGACGTCTGGGCGCAACCACGTGGTCTGTGCCGCCACTTCCGGTCGGCTTGCGTCGTTCTCGTCGAGCGGAGCCGATCGCACTGTGTATCGCGCGTGCTTGAAAACTGCGCGTCGGTTTGGTAATGTTGGGTGTGCACCTCGAACGCCGTAGTGTTTTCATCGCTCTGCCAACCATGGAAGCAAACCTGCGCGCTCGTTTGGAACGAATGACAGCTGAGATCGGTTTCGGCCCATACTCCGATACACGAGGGGCGTAGCCAGAAATTTTTTTCGGGGGGGGGTTCAACCATACTTTATGTATGTTCGTGCATGTGTTTGTACGTGTGCGTGCCTATATACGCAAGCAAAATTGAAAAATTTCGGGGGGGGGTTTGAACCCCCCCAACCCCCCCCCCCCCCTTGGCTACGCCCCTGCGATACACCGCCTCGTAAGACGGCACTGGCAGACGACCCCGAAGCGCCGCCATTACCGGACGCCAGCATTGTTATCGGAGACATGCTGCGCCCCTGCCTCGGTCGGTCGTGAGAACGTGCCGACGATGCAGTTCCCAGCTGACGAGGCAACACTCGAACGGCTGCCACTCTCAACGGCACCGGCGATGGTCAAAGCACAGAAATATTCACGTTTTCGGCACTGCGCATGGCGAAGAAAACGGAAACACGCAACTACGAGCAGACGAGCTGTCGGTGAGACCGGAAGTGCTAATATTAATGTTTGTTCGGTGTTTTTAACGCGATAACATAATATAACATACATATTATCTATTTATTGAACTCAAAATTAACAACGAAAGTAATAATAAGGGTGTTATCGTGATTATAACATCAGCCAATGGTGGAACTGCCGACAATCGCGTCATATTTTGCGGACTAATACATCATTTGTCGAGAGAAGAGGGAGCGATTTTCAGCTGACTTTGAGAATTTATTGTAAATTCCAGGCCGTGCGCATCGCTATAATATTTGGCTCGCGCGTTCTCGGGAGCCTCGACTACCGATCGGCAGCGCTTTTTGAGCATGCTCGAAAAGTGTTGCAGGGCCCCTTTAACACTGTGTCCTGGGTACTTTGTAACCGCATCACCAGGCCAACACGAACCAAATTCGAATTACTGATCCGTTAAAGATGAAACGTTTCACTGGCCGAACTTGTTCCCAGAAAAAACGAAAATAATTACACTGATTGCAATGATATCGGTGTACGCAGTCGTCGATCCCCGACAAATTGATCGTCGTTTTATACGCGATTGATCGAAAATTGTAGTGTTATCCCTCGTGTTCTCGTAAGCTCTAGAATAAACTCTACTACTCGCGTCGTACGCGCAATTTTATCGGAACAGCAAAATAATATCGCGAAAATTCCTGAAAACAATTAGGAGCAGTCCGCGCCGTGCGGATGTAACAGTTTTTGGGGGTGAAGCCCGGTCGCATAAAAATAAAGCAGTGGGGTTGCCCGCTCACATAAGCACCGTCATGGGAGACACCACAAACCTCAACGAGCTGGCCCACTGCAAGGCGCGAGGTCTCGTTTTCCGTGACCCTGGAGAATTCCCCGCCGGCCCACACTGGTGGAGAACAGAGATCAACTGACCACGTCTAACGAAATTACGCCACACTTTTATCTAGGCAGGAGAGACTTTCCCCTTCCTCCCAAGAATTGAAGCAGACGGACTCGTATCCCAGCCCGGCTTTAATTACACAAGATTTATCCCGACACTCATTCCAGCCCCTCTTGCAGGCACTGCAATGACTTCGCTAGCCTAGACCATATGCTCTTGTGCTACCCCTAGTTACGAAGCAAGGAACAAATCAATCAGGATAAGTGGCTATCTGCATTCAAGAGCCTCGATGCCGGCGCTCAACTATGGGCTGTCCAGAGGGCCCATCGTGGGGCGGTTGGGCTCGGCCTGACTTTCCCAACGTGGAAGCGCAGGAGCACACTGAGGCGAGCTCCACAGGACTTTCAATAAAGTTTTGCATTCATCCATCCACTAAGTACACTTGGCAATGTGCTGTATGCTTGCTCCGCAGACATAGCCTTTGTGAACACGTTCTGCTAAAAAAATACAGTATACGCATTTCCATTACAAAGACTTTTGTAACCATAATTGCGCAATATACGCAGAATTGCCCATAATAGAGTTGGCCTTCATATGGAATGCCTAAAGATTACCGTTTGTTCCAAACTGAACTTCTTAACATAAACGCCTCCGAATCAATATTCATCCAAGTCACCTTTGAGGCGAATGCAGAGGCAGCTATGCAGAGGCAGAGGCGTTAAGGAGGGCGGCAGCCATGACAGCGATGTTCAAGGGAATAGAGCTCAAAATGTTTCACGCAACCTTAACTACAACTGCTGGACTAGTAGCCCTCCGTGCTGCTCTTCAATTTGTCATGAAGCAGACACCTAATTCGTAGTCTATCTGCTGCGATAGCAAAGTATCCCTCCAAAGTCTACCCTCCGCTTTACGTTATGGCTCGCACGAGCAGCTCGTCGCGGAAATCAGGCACATCCACCATGAAGTGATTGAAAAATGCCAGGCCTGCACGGAACACGCAGCACAGTCACAGCGAAAGCTGGAAGAGTGGCATTTCTAGAGCCCGTTATAAACTCTTTTGTGCCTTCTAATACAAGTACATTAGCAACGTACCCACTACGCCACAAATCATAATTTTTGTGAGGTTGGGAAGCACCCACCACGACATTATTCGTTATTCTGCGGAGAAGCAAGGTACCATCTGTAAGGCATTATGTGCACTTTGTTGATGGCGATGAAGAGTTATGGCTGAGCCCTTTGTAATGAACTGGAAGCTTTAAACGACCCACTAGTTACGTAATTCATATTGTGTGACGCCCGGTCGTTATTTAACTCTCCCATACGTTAACCAGAGAAACGGAGGGCGAGAGAGAGAGAGAGGGAGGTAACTTTATTGAGAGCCTGAGGAAATGGATCATGGGAGCCTTATGGGTTTCCTTGGCAATAAATAGAAGTGCACTTGCGAGGAACCCACTACTCTGTAAATCATCATAATTTTTGTGAAATAGGGAAGCAGCCACTGCGCAATTTTTCTTCATTCTGCGGAGAACCGTGGTACTCGCTAAGCAGCTGTAAGGCATTATGTGCACTTTGTTGATGCTGTGGCTGATGACGATGAAGAATTATCGCAGAGGCCTTTGTAATGGGTTGGAAGCGTTGAACAACCCACTCGTGGCGCACTTCGCATTGTGTGACGCCCGGTTACAGAATCCACGTTTGTGTGACGCCTGGTTGTTATTTTACTCTTCGACAACACCACATTACATATGCTAATGTGGTTTCTTCCCGACATGAAGCCTGTATAGGGTCTTTTTGCACCGCAGTTTCAAGCACCGGCATGGCTTCGACGTAGAAAACTGGGCTCCCACACAGAGGGCCGAGGTTCGAACCTCGTTCCCTCCTGGACATTTTTTCTTATTGCCTTTTTTTCTTATTTCGTGCGATAGCGGTTACGGACACCGGCGGCGGAGGCGGCGGACAACTACGGCGCCCAAAACGGCCATTGAGACGATCTCAGAACAGCTTTCGCTGTAAAATGGCGTAAAGTAATATTCCAGTGGCTGCCTAGTCACTGCGGCATTCAGGGAAATGACCAAGCGGACGTAGCTGCCCGATCTGCTCACGACGGTATCAGCAGTATTGCCATTCCCCTATCAAGGTCGGACGCCGCAAAAGAACTTCGTGTGCAAGCCCGTCGTCTAACGTTGGACTTCTTTGAGTCAGCGATATTTACAAGTGCACGGCTGCATACCTTGGACCCTGGTCTTGAACTACGCATCCCGTCCAGCTTATCATGACCTGACTCTACCCTGCCGCTCCGTCTATGGCTTGGAGTGACTTTCTTAAGTGCCTATTCATTTAATATCGGAATGGCTAAGAGCCCGTCATGTGAAGTCTGCGGGTGCAGTGACACAGTCGCGCACCTTCTCTGGGAGTGCACCCGCTTCAACTCCGAAAATGCGGCCCTCTTAACCGCACTAGCCAAGCTGGACAACCGCGTTCTCACGGAGAACAAAATCCTAGGGCCCTGGCCTACCCGGTCTTAAACATTAGCCGTTCTGAGGGCGTAGTTGCGGTTTTTTCAAGCAACCGGACTAAATATCAAACTGTGACTGTTGGCATAAAATGTTGCTGCGAAGTACTCGGACTACGGTAATGACTTCGTTTTTTTTTGTTTTTGTCGCGTGGTGTCGTCTCACACTTTTCTTTTTCCTTCTTTTCCATCTCCTTTCCCCTTGCCACGTGTAGGGTAGCAAACCGGAGGCTTCCTCTAGTTAACCTCCTTGTCCTTCCTTTCTCTCTCTTCTGTCTCTCTCTCTTTTGAAGAGGGTGATGTACCGCTGAAGGAAAGCTATTCCTATTGCTGAGCGGAAAACAAGAGACGATGATAATGAGCTTATACGAAAACACATTGCTATGACAAAAAGGCCTGTTGCAGTATGAGGATGTCAGCGCTCATAATATGGGATTACATTGAATTGCGTTGATTACACAGTTATCAGCAAATAGTCTGATTTTAATATGTGCTACCGATATATTAAACAAAAGCAATGGTCTCAGCACAGTGCCTTGTAGCACGCTTGTGACAACAGGCCATAAAGAAGAGGGAGGAGTATTGGTTAGCGCAAACAAACTACTCATGGTTAAACAGAACGTCGCATAGCCATTCGTAAACAAGAGATCTGAGATTGAATTGTGAGAGTTTCAGAAAGAGCCGTTTATGAGGTACCTTGTTAACTGCTTTTTGAAAGTCTACGAAGTGGGTACCGACAGGCGTGTTTTGATCGAGGTGGGGTGATATATCACTGATGAAAAGAACAAGTTCAGTTTCGCAGGACATAGACTTCTGAAAACCGTGCTGGTTTAGATTGAAGAAATGACATGATTCTAGAAACTTTACCACGTGAGAATAGATTATGTGTTCCATTAATTCAGAACAAACACTGGTGAAAGAAATTAGACGATAGTTATTGCATGAAGATGATGACCCTTTTGGTAGTGACATGATCTTGCCTACCTTCCAATCTTGCGGCACTACTCCAGATGACAGCGATTGCTGAAAGATGTGACATAGGAAGGTACTGGTGATATGTTTAGCATTCTTTAGCAGTTTACAATTGATCCCATCGATGCCAGCTGAAGATGATAAGGGACTCAATTATTTAGTGATGCTAATAACTTCGAACGTTATATCGAAGAGTGTGGGTGGTCTAGGTAAAGGCATTCTGGAAGGTCACTACATGTTTCTGAAGTGAACACACTAGAAGAAACACTGTTAAGTGCATGGGCTACGTTATGGTCGGGAATAGGCTTATTATCATCATCAACTAGTAATAATTGTTCACGTGGCTTTGGGCTAATATACTTCCAGAATTTCTTCGGGTTATTTTGCAGCATGGTAGGCAGTGTTTCTTTATTGAGCGTTTAGCGCTTGCAGCCAATGAATTAAACTCCTTTTCTGTTACGTTGCATTTTTTGGAGGCTGAGGCACTATTTCAGCGTTTCGCTGAGCGAAACAACTTTCTGTTTGTGTTGTTTAGACTTTTCAGTGTGCTGTTGAACCATGGGGATGATGAACGTACCGTTACTGTAATGGTTGAGATGAATCTTTCCGCGATTTCAAGTAGTTTGTTCTTTAAAAAACGTCCAGTTTACTTCTACATTGCGCTTCGCACATTCAGTCATATACTGGTTGAACTCTGTTAGGTGCGGCATTATTGCCACCTTAATTGCCTTTATTGTAAAGCCTTGTTTTCTTTTTAACTTTTGTTTTTGCTGATGGGTGCTCGCAAGTGAGCTCAGCGTGCAGTACAGAATGATCACTTAATCCTGGCAAATATGTTGCGGCAGATACGCTGTCAGGATGAGATTATAAAATGAGGTCGAGTATGTTCGAGCATTGCCCATTTCTACGCGTTCGAGTCGGTATTAACTGTGTTAATCAAAAAATATGGCACGTAATCAGAACTGTACTTTCAGGTTTATACTTTGCTAGTGTCAGTGCGGGCTCAGACCATGTTTTATCAGATATGTTACAAAAACCTGGTTACATGATGGTATTCGTGACGATGAAGTTGTCCCGCCCGGGTATAATATATGCAGACGTGACAGAGGCACCAGGGGTGGTGGACTTGCCGTTATAACAAAGGATTCCATTAATGTGTATCTCGAGGAGCAAATTGATGCACATGAAATTTTACTTTTAAAAGTTTCGTCGCATGGTATTTCGTTTTTTCTTTGTGCTGTTTATCGTGCCCCTGATGCCCCGGATTCCTTTATGTCAAGCCTTTATGATTATCTATTCAAAGTAAGTGGAAGAGACATAATTGTAACAGGAGACTTTAATTTACCAAACTTTAACTGGAACTCTTTTGCTTACGGTGTTTCACCCTCTTGCGATTCAATATTAGACCTTATGTTCACTCATAACTTAGAACAGCAAGTAAAAAGCCCAACTCGGGATAGTACAATGTTAGACTTGTTGTTTACTTCTGAAAGATTTAATGAAGCAACTGTGACAGTGGAATCCGGTATATCAGATCATCGATTACTATCGTTCTCGTGGTCTGTTTCCCGTTGCCTTAAAAGTGGTCCTCCCAAGAACGCCCTCGTAAGGGACTTTGAGAAGGCAGATGACGTTGCTATCATTGATTACCTGGACAGGCACCTTGACACTAACATAGAAAATGTTGAGACATCATGGCAGCGGTTCTCTTCGGTAATCAAATACTGTATTGAAAGTTATATCCCTCTTCAGAAAATTCGCAGGGAGCGTGCAAACCCGTGGATTAATCGTGAGATAATACATTTGAAGCGTAGGATTAAAAGACTTAGGAAAAAGCATAAAACCCATTTACCTGAGTTTGTTGAACTTAAAGAAAAGCTCTCAACGAATTTGAATGCAGCCAGGCAAAACTTTTTTAATAATCGGCTCGCTGAATTCGTTAAATCTGAACCTAAAAAATTCTGGCGTCATTTAAGTGAAAGAAATGAAGAAATTGACAAAATAAAAGTGAATAATGACCTTATAACAGAACCCAGGGCTATCTGTGATACATTTAATAATTATTTTCAGTCGGTTTTCTCTGAGTCCGATGGGGAAGGGCCTATTGGACGCTTTACTGACTCGGAGTGTGATTTAGTAATAACGTGTGAGGGTATAATGAACATGCTGCTTAATTTGAGCAATAAAAAATCTGTAGGGCCTGATGGAATTCCGAATGCTTTTCTTAGACGTTACGCTGAGCAGTTATCACAACCATTAGCTAACCTCTTCAGCCAGTCTATTACTACTGGTAAGGTTCCGACTGATTGGCTTAAAGCAAGGGTTGTACCTATACACAAAAAAGGTGACCGGTTACTGGTTTCGAACTACAGGCCAGTTTCTATTACCTGTTCCTGCTGTAAACTGCTTGAACATGTAGTAGCTAAATATATAAACAATTTTTTAGCAAACAAAAAAATCCTCACATGCCATCAACATGGTTTCCGTAAAGGATTATCCACGATTACACAGCTTATCACAACCGTTCATGATTTTTCATGCGTTTTGGATCTTGCAGGACAAGTTGATGTACTGTTCTTAGATTTCAGCAAGGCATTTGATAAAGTGCCTCATGGGAAGTTGTTGTACAAACTGCAGCAAATAGGGCTACCAAGGTTCATTATCCAGTGGATAGCTGCTTACCTTTCTAATCGTGTGCAGTTTGTTGCAATAAAAAACTCTGAGTCAGCGGTGCTCCATGTCAGTTCTGGTGTTCCCCAAGGAAGTGTCCTGGGTCCACTATTATTTCTAATCTATGTGAATGACTTGGTCGATGTTGTACCCAGGATGTAGGCATTAGATTATTTGCAGACGACTGTATTTTGTTCAAAAATATATCCTCTACGGCTGATCAAAACATTTTACAGACAGCGCTAATGGCAATAGATGATTGGTGTAGTAGGTGGGATATGGTGCTGAATTCCGAGGAAAACTGTTCTGCTACGCATTACGAGGAAGAAACAGCCGGTCATCTTCCCCTATATTCTTCATGACTGTCCAGTGTTACAAGTAGATAAATATAAATATTTAGGCATTACTCTCAGCTGCAACCTTACTTGGACACCACACATAACAGACATTTGCACAAAAGCGATCCGTAAATTATGGTTTTTAAAAGAAAATTAAAACATGCTCCCTCAAGCGTAAAGCTTTTGGCATATAAAACTTTCATTTTATCTAAGCTCGAATATGCTGCAGTCATATGGGATCCTTTTACAAAAAAGGACATTATGCTTCTTGAAAAAGTGCAACGTAAGGCGATCAGATTTATTTTTAACAAGTATAGAAGACTCAACTCACCTAGTTCACTAATGCAGTTACACAAGATTCCTTTGTTAGAAACAAGAAGAAAGTTGAGCCGTTTAACGTTTTTACATAAAATTATGTCAGGAAAAATTACATAAATGTACCATGTTGTGTCCAACCAGCTACTGCTAGGAC
>NC_051179.1:74687122-74716025 GCF_013339695.2 Rhipicephalus sanguineus | reverse complement strand
AGAAAGCAGCAGAAAGCGAGTAAGAAAGAAAGAGAGAGACTAGAAAGAAAGAAAGGCAGAATGAGAGTAAGAAAGAAAGAGGAAAGAAAGAAAGAAAGAAGGAAAGAAAGAAAGAGAGTAAGAAAGAAAGAGAGACAAGCAAAAGGTGTAAGAGATAGAAAGAAAGAAAGAAAGAAAGAAAGGAAAAAGCGAGTAAGAAAGAAAGAGCCTAAGAAAGAAAAGAAAGAAAGAAGGCAGAATTAGATTAAAAAGAAAGAAACAGACCAAGAAAGAAAGAAAGAAAGAAAAGAAAGAAAGGAGAGAAGGAAAGAAAGAAAGAAAGAAAGAAAGAGAGAAGAAATAAGAGAGAAAGAAAGAAAGAAAGAAGGAAAGAAAGAAAGAGAGTAAGAAAGAAAGAGAGAAAGCAAAGGTGTTTAAGATAGAAAGGGAAGAAAGAAAGAAAGGCAAAAAGCGAGTAAGGAAGAAAGAGAGAGACCAAGAAAGAAAAGAAAGGCAGAATGAGAGTAAGAAAGAAAAGAAAAAAGACACAGAAAGAAAGAAGAAGAAAAGGAAGAAAGGCAGAATTAGAGTAAGAAAGAAAGAAAGAAAGCAGCAGAAAGCGAGTAAGAAAGAAAAGAGAGGACTAAGAAAGGAAGAAAGAAAGAAGGCAGAATGAGAGTAAGAAAGAAAGAAACAGACCAAGAAGAAAGAAAGAAAGGAAGAAGGCAGAATTAGAGTAAGAAAGAAAGAAAGAAAGCAGCAGAAAGCGAGTAAGAAAGAAAGAGAGAGACTAAGAAAGAAAGAAAGAAAGGCAGAATGAGAGTAAGAAAGAAAGAGAAAAAGAAAGAAAGGAAGAAAGGCAGAATTAGAGTAAGAAAGAAAGAAAGAAAAGCAGCAGAGCGAGTAAGAAAGAAAAGAGAGAGAACTAAGAAAGAAAAGAAAGAAAGAAAGAAAGGAAGGAAGAAAGGCAGAATTAGAGTAAGAAAGAAAGAAAGAAAGCAGCAGAAACGTAGTAAGAAAGAAAAGAGAGAGGACTAAGAAAGAAAGAAAGAAAGGCAGAATGAAGTAAGAAGAAAGAGAGAACGAAAAGAAAAAGAAGGAAAGAAGAAAGAAGAGAGTAAGAAAGAAAGAGAGAAAGCAAAAGGTGTTAAGATAGAAGAAAGAAGAAAGGCAAAAAGCGAGTAAGAAAGAAAGAGACTAAGAAAGAAAGAAAGAAAGAAAGGCAGAATGAGAGTAAGAAAGAAAGAAAAACAGACCAAGAAGAAAGAAAGAAAGGAAGAAGGAAAGAAAGAAAGAAAAGAGAGTAAGAAATAAAGAGAGAAAGAAAGAAAGAAAGAAGGAAAGAAAGAAAGAAAGAAAGAGAGTAAGAAAGAAAGAGAGAAAGCAAAAGGTGTTAAGATAGAAAGAAAGAAAGAAAGAAAGGAAGAAAGGCAGAATTAGAGTAAGAAAGAAAGAAAGAAAGAAAGCAGCAGAAAGCGAGTAAGAAAGAAAGAGAGAGACTAAGAAAGGAAGAAAGAAAGAAAGGCAGAATGAGAGTAAGAAAGAAAGAAACAGACCAAGAAAGAAAGAAAGAAAGGAAGAAAGGCAGAATTAGAGTAAGAAAGAAAGAAAGAAAGCAGCAGAAAGCGAGTAAGAAAGAAAGAGAGAGACTAAGAAAGAAAGAAAGAAAGGCAGAATGAGAGTAAGAAAGAAAGAGAGAAAGAAAGAAAGAAAGAAGAAAGAAAGAAAGAAAGAAAGAAAGAAAGGCAAAAAGCGAGTAAGAAAGAAAGAGACTAAGAAAGAAAGAAAGAAAGAAAGAAAGAAAGGCAGAATGAGAGTAAGAAAGAAACAGACCAAGAAAGAAAGAAAGAAAGGAAGAAGGAAAGAAAGAAAGAAAGAAAGAGAGTAAGAAATAAAGAGAGAAAGAAAGAAAGAAAGAAGGAAAGAAAGAAAGAAAGAGAGTAAGAAAGAAAGAGAGAAAGCAAAAGGTGTAAGATAGAAAGAAAGAAAGAAAGAAAGAAAGGCAAAAAGCGAGTAAGAAAGAAAAGAGAGAGACAAGAAAGAAAGAAAGAAAGAAAGAGAAGAAAGAAAGAAAGAAAGGCAGAAGAGAGTAAGAAAGAAAGAAAACAGACCAAGAAAGAAAGAAAGAAAGGAGAAAGGCAGAATTAGATAAGAAAGAAAGAAAGAAGCAGCAGAAAGCGAGTAAGAAGAAAGAGAGAGACTAAGAAAGAAAGAAGAAAGGCAGAATGAGAGTAAGAAAGAAAGAGAAAAAGAAAGAAAGAAGAAGGAAGAAAGGCAGAATTAGAGTAAGAAAGAAAGAAAGAAAGCAGCAGAAAGCGAGTAAGAAAGAAAGAGAGAGACTAAGAAAGAAAGAAAGAAAGAAAGGCAGAATGACAGTAAGAAAGAAAGAGAGAAAGCAAAAGGTCCTTAGATAGAAAGAAATAAAGGCAGAGAGTAAGAAAGAAAGAAAGAAAGAGAGTAAGAAAGAAAGAGAGAAAGCGAAAGGTGTTAAGATAGAAAGAGAGAAAGGCAGAAAGCGAGTAAGAAAGAAAGGAAGAAAGAAAGAAAGGCAGAATGAGAGTAAGAAAGAAAGAAACAGACCAAGAAAGAAAGAAAGAAAGAAAAAGAAAGGAAGAAATGCAGAATTAGAGTAAGAAAGAAAGAAAGAAAGCAGCAGAAAGCGAGTAAGAAAGAAAGAGAGAGACTAAGAAAGAAAGAAAGAAAGGCAGAATGAGAGTAAGAAAGAAAGAGAGAAAGAAAGAAAGAAAGAAGGAAAGAAAGAAAGAAAGAAAGAAAGAGAGTAAGAAAGAAAGAGAGAAAGCAAAAGGTGTTAAGATAGAAAGAAAGAAAGAAAGAAAGAAAGGCAAAAAGCGAGTAAGAAAGAAAGAGACTAAGAAAGAAAGAAAGAAAGAAAGGCAGAATGAGAGTAAGAAAGGAAGAAACAGACCAAGAAAGAAAGAAAGAAAGAAAGGAAGAAGAAAAGAAGAAGAAAGAAAGAGAGTAAGAAAGAAAGAGAGAAAGCAAAAGGTGTTAAGATAGAAAGAAAGAAAGAAAGGAAGAAAGGCAGAATTAGAGTAAGAAAGAAAGAAAGAAAGAAAGAAAGCAGCAGAAAGCGAGTAAGAAAGAAAGAGAGAGACTAGAAAGGAAGAAAGAAAGAAAGCAGAAGGGAGAGTAGTAAGAAAGAAAGAAAAGACCAAGAAAGAAAGAAAGAAAGAAAGGAAGAAAGGCAGAATTAGAGTAAGAAAGAAAGAAAGAAAGCAGCAGAAAGCGAGTAAGAAAGAAAGAGAGAGACTAAGAAAGAAAGAAAGAAAGGCAGAATGAGAGTAAGAAAGAAAGAGAGAAAGAAAGAAAGAAAGAAGAAAGAAAGAAAGAAAGAAGAGAGTAAGAAAGACAAAGAGAGAAAGCAAAAGGTGTAAGATAGAAAGAAAGAAGAAAGAAAGGCAAAAAGCGAGAGAAAGAAAAGACTAAGAAAAAAGAAAGAAAGAAAGAAAGAAGAAAAGGCAGAATGAGAGTAAGAAAGAAAGAAACAGACCAAGAAAGAAAGAAGAAAGGAAGAAGGAAAGAAAGAAAGAAAGAAAGGAGTAAGAAATAAAAGAGAAAGAAAGAACGAAAGAAAGGAAAGAAAGAAAGAAGAAAGAGAGTAAGAAATAAAGAGAGAAAGAAGAAAGAAAGAAGAAAGAAAGAAAGAAGAGAGTAGAGAAAAAGAAAAGAGAGAAAGCAAAAGGTGTTAAGATAGAAAGAAAGAAAGAAAGAAAGAAAGGCAAAAAGCGAGTAAGAAAGAAAGAGAGAGACTAAGAAAGAAAGAAAGAAAGAAAGGCAGAATGAGAGTAAGAAAAAAGAGAAACAGACCAAGAAAGAAAGAAGAAAGAAGAAAGGCAGAATTAGAGTAAGAAAGAAAGAAAGAAAGCAGCAGAAAGCGAGTAAGAAAGAAAGAGAGAGACTAAGAAAGAAAGAAAGAAAGGCAGAATGAGAGTAAGAAAGAAGAGGAAGAAAGAAAGAAAGAAGGAAGGAAAGAAAAAAGAAAGAAAGAAAGAGAGTAAGAAAGAAAGAGAGAAAGCAAAAGGTGTTAAGATAGAAAGGAAGAAAGAAAGAAGGCAAAAGCGAGTAAGAAAGAAAGAGACTAAGAAAGAAAGAAAGAAAGAAAGAAAGGCAGAATGAGAGTAAGAAAGAAAGAAACAGACCAAGAAAGAAAAGAAAGAAAGGAAGAAGGAAAGAAAGAAAGAAAGAAAGAGAGTAAGAAATAAAGAGAGAAAGAAAGAAAGAAAGAAGGAAAGAAGAAAGAAAGAGAGTAAGAAAGAAAGAGAGAAAGCAAAAGGTGTTAAGATAGAAAGAAAGAAAGAAGAAAGAAAGAAAGAAAGAAAGGCAAAAAGCGAGTAAGAAAGAAAGAGAGAGACTAAGAAAGAAAGAAAGAAAGAAAGGCAGAATGAGAGTAAGAAAGAAAGAAACAGACCAAGAAAGAAAGAAAGAAAGGAAGAAAGGCAGAATTAGAGTAAGAAAGAAAGAAAGAAAGCAGCAGAAAGCGAGTAAGAAAGAAAGAGAGAGACTAAGAAAGAAAGAAAGGCAGAATGAGAGTAAGAAAGAAAGAGAGAAAGAAAGAAAGAAAGAAAGAAAGAAAGAAAGAAAGAGAGTAAGAAAGAAAGAGAGAAAGCAAAAGGTGTTAAGATAGAAAGAAAGAAAGGCAGAAAGCGAGTAAGAAAGAAAGAGAGAGACTAAGAAAGAAAGAAAGAAAGAAAGAAAGGCAGAATGAGTGTAAGAAAGAAAGAAAGAAAGAAAAGCGGTAGGTCAGGCACGCCCACCCCAAGCTTCGCTTGCCCCCAATTCCCCGATAGGGGAAGGGCACATATTTTTTAAGGAAAACATCTCTCTATGCATTCGAGGACAAATGTCCTCGAATGTCCCTGTCTAATAAATAGTCCGTGTTCTTGGTTTGCGCCTATGAATACTTTCCTAGCTTAGCTATGCACCAACTTAGCCCGGCAGCAGACGCTATTGATGTTTCTTTCCCCAGTCCTCGAAAATTGGTCTTTTTTCTATATTAATATGTGGAGATGTACCGGCATGGATAAGGCTTAATTTTATCGAACCAATCGAGGCTTAGGAGGCGGCAGAGTGAAGCCATATTGGGCACCCAAATCACAGTGACACTGAATACAAGCAATATTTTTTTTTATCACGGTCCCACATATGCAGGATGCTTTTGCTTCATGTGAAACATGATTCGGAGGAAAACCGCACGGGTTTTCTTCGGGTTCATGACGTACTTCTGCGTGCCTTTTCCTTTTCTTTTAATGAAACATGTGCCACTCTGCGGAATTCTCCATAAGTTAGCTGCTCGGTTCTTAGCTTTGGGTGAGGCTGTTCAACAATCTAAATAACTGCGGCTTCTATATGTGTCACGTTCCGGACTCCATGATGAAGTGAATTTCATATATTCGACACTACCGTTACATAGCCTGTGCAGGCGTTTCCTATAAATGCACCAAGTATTCAAAAATTAAACCTCTCCAATTAGCGCAGTATTGTTCTGAGACATATACAGCACGTCAGAATATTTTTTCCGACCCGCAAAGCTCGGCAATTAACAAAGATTGCTTAATGAACTTTTTAAATAGTAACTCCGAGAAAAGTCTTCAATACAAATGTTGTAACGTTTGTTCAGAAACATTGAATTTTTCGATCTATGATAAGATAGCCCCCCCCCCCCTTAATTTTTTTCCGGCCTTCCTTTAAAGCGCGCGAATTAAAAAAAGAAACAAATACCACGTGACTGCCGCCAAATGCGCGGCGCTTTTAGTGCCCTAAATGTAAGTCCCTATGACAAGCTCGTTCTATAGCAGTTATGTTATCACTGGAGGCCGGATTTTAGGCAAATGCCTATTTTGTTCCTTGCGCTCCTTTCGCGCCATGTTGATATATAAGCATGAATTAGAGGTTAAGAAGGGCTTTTATAGCGTTTTTACAGTGCCTATAAATGTCTATTTTTGGCGTTTCTGCCTAAATGCTCGCAAATGCCTATAAATGCCTATTTGCAATAGTAGACACAATATAATGAGAACTAACAGACAGCAATGCCAAGGAAAGTATAGGGGTGCTATTTGTAGTAATTAGAATATAAATTTGAAGAAAGTAAAGTGGACAAAAAGATGATTGCAGCCGGCAGGGACCGAACCTGCGACCTTGAATAACGCGTCCGAATGCTCTACCACTGAGCTACGGCGGCGGTCATCTCCCCGTCCACTTTATAGGGTATATATGTGGATTGAAAATTAGGAGTGTCAGTCAGCGCCAGTCGCAGCCATGGCGGCGAGGTGGGACACTTTTTTCTGCCTTTTTGGCGTCACGTAGCACGTAGCACCTCTATAATTTCCTTGGCATTGCTGTCTGTTAGTTCTCATTAATATTGTGTCTAACAAAGAAAAACGAGCCCTAAAAGTAATATTTCCTTTATTTGCAATATGGCGCTTATGAGCAGTACTTAGCCTCAAGTTTCGCTCCCAGGTGCCGTTTGAGACCGTTATTCATGCTTCCGCGCAACATTGACTGTTGGGAACTATGGGGTTCAACCTAGTATTCTAGTTCAAACAACTCCCGGAAACAACCGCTAGCAGCAGCGAAGTGCGACACGCCGGCGAGGATTCGCCGCCGCGCTGACATGGCGCGAGCGCTTGGCGAATGTGAAACGGCGGAGAGCCGTCAGCGGAAAGGAGAGTGAAGAGCAAAAAAAAAAAAAAAATCACAGCATATCATATCCACGTGGTGAATGATGATGAGTGGGGCGAAGCGAACTCGCGCTGCAGCACGGCGATGGCATTGGACGTGGTCCTTCTTGATGGAAGATATTGTGACTAGATTGTTTGAGAACCACAATCTGTTGCACACACCGCAACTATGGCCGAAACTGTTATCAAGTAAGTCCCGCTGGAAGCGCGCGTCGGCGCCTTCGGGCAGAGGCGCATGATGCGTTTTGCAGCCACTTCACGTACTCGCACAGCCTCGGGCTCTGCCTGCCGGTACGCGCGCTTTCTCGCCGCTTCACGGTCCTTCATATTTTGAAGATCCGATTCGCGCCGCGGCCGTGCAGCTTCGGCCTCGCGGGCTCGAACCGCGGGGTCTTCGCGCGCCGCAGCCGTGCAGCTTGTCGAGCAGCTTCGGCCTCGCAGGCTCGAACGGCGCGGTCTTCTCGCCGCAGCCCTGCAGCTTGTCGAGCAGCTTCGGCCTCGCGGGCTCAAACGGCGGGGTCTTCTCGCCGCAGCCGTGCAGCTTGTCGAGCAGCTTCGGCTTCGCGGGCTCGAACGGCGGAATCTGCTTCGCGGCGTCGACGTGCAGCTTCGGCCTCGCGGGCTCTCATATCTCAGGATTCTGTCTGCGAGCGCGCGCTGCCGCCGCCTTCCGTGCCCTCCATTCCGCAGCCTCGTCTTCCATCTGGCGACTCCAAGCTAAAGAGAAAGCGTGCCAAGAGGGAGCCTCATGGCGCTTTACTTCTGAAATGTTGTCTTCGGGTGTCGTTGAAAACACGAGACGTAGTAAAGAAGAAAGAACGCCACACAGGCGAACACGCACGAGAGTGTCACTCGTCAACGTCGTCTTCTTCTTCTACTACATACCAGAACGCGCGCTTCTCACGAGCTAGAGGTGGCTACTACAACGCTAGAAACAAACGGAGGATGGACAGACCCACGGCATAAGGAGCTTCGCCCCTAAAACACGAAAAACCAACTATATAGAATGGCGACTACCTTGAACCTACTCCTTTCGTGTTTCCAAGGCGAACCCTGATTGATATATTAATCAATCAATCACTTTACTTATACTGATACTGAACTGATAACGATTATGTCTGTTGACGTCAGTGTAAATGTTCACCTTTTTTCTGTTCATGTTTGTTACTGGCGCCTGGGTAATTATTTCGGTCACTTATAGCACGGGCTCGTATAGCATTTGCTTATGGCTTAGATGCTCTTGGCAACCGTTTTGGTATCTATGTCCTGAAATAAATAGATAACAGTGAATTCAAGATCAATCAATCATCAAAAATTGCATGCGGCTACTTGCTCTATTCACCTTGTACATACGTTATATAGTGTGACGGGCGTGCTCAATTTAAGTTCACTTGAATAACTGCAGGTACCCGCTGAAACATCATAGAAGAATGCAATACGAGCGCATAGGTAATGTGTTGGTGATTGGGCGAGTTGGTTTGTCGTAGTTAAACAGGTTAGCGCATCACAGAAAAGGAAGAACCGACCGAGCTGGCCAAACGAAAGGACAGTGTGATTGAAAGCGAAGGAAAAACGGCTGGCCCGGCCATTTCTCAGGTTCCGAGCTGCGCTATACCAGTCCAAGCACGACAAAGCTCATACGCAAAGGCGTACTTGAGATGAAGACATGAAAGACTGTGCCTCTCGTGAGCTCTGGAACAGCCGACGTACTGATTACGTTCGTTGTCGGGGCGGGAGATATTCCACCTGGCTTCGGAGCTCGCTTTCCTCCGTAAATCCTCGGTATACAATGAGTACTTTCCCGTTACAATGCACAGGGGTTCCTGCTACCGCTACGCCCGTAGATTTCAGTAGTGGACATGGATGAAATCAATGAATGGCGACCACCACACGCGCACTGTCAAGGAGACGCCTCCTATTAAACAGTCTAGTAAATGTCAAACACACTGAAATGTCTCACTGGCGAACTTCACTTCCATCTATCCATCGCTGCAACAGTGTCCCCGCAGAAGAGTCTTTATTGATCAACATCCTTCTTGGCCGTGCCTAACAAAACTCAAGAAGCAATGTAAAAGGCAAAACACAGTGGCTACGGACGCCGTGCAGAACTCATAATATTGTATGTTGTTGTTGTGTGTGCTGCATTTCCGGTGCCTTCACTGCGGACGCGCTCAGTAACATCCCCAAACGATGCAGGCGGCCCAATCAAATTGGCCGAATTTTAATTAGCTAGGAAACGAAGTAAGCACGAATCGCGCCATTGGTTAATTCGAACAAGTGTCACACTCATTTGGTCGAGCGCAACAACCGGACGGATACAGCTTGTGGAATCGAATTCCACAGCTCCGGTTTTCCGGCATCAGCGTTCACGGACTGTTGCACAGATGAAGATTTAAGGTTAAATATATAATAAATAATAAATTGTCGGTGTAGTACGTCCAGAACCACGATATGATTACGACTGGGATGCCGCAGTGGAGGGTTCCGGAAATTTCAACCTGAGACTCTTTAACGCGCACCTAAATCCAATAATAATAAAAGAGGCAGGGGCCTTTGTCAAGCCACTATAATAGCGGCTTTTTGCTCCTGTCCTAGCATCTGTTCTCATGATGAACGCTGAAATAAAGGAATCTGGAATCAAGCCCGCGGGCCTCTATAGCATTTCGTCTCCATCTAAATGCAGTTGCCGCGGCCGGGATTCAATCCCGCGACCTTCGAGTCAGCAATCGAGCACCATAACCACTAGACCGGACGTTATTCTTTCTGTTTTTGAGACGTCATAGTGTCATGGTGTTCTTCAAGGTGAACATTGTATGTGCTGCGGATTTGTTATGTACGGAAATTTTGGACTCTGTACGGTTCTACGTTCAACACCTATCAGTAAGAGCTAAGGAGTAGCCGGCGCTTTATTTGTGCGCCAATATCTCCTTATCTCATCTCAATAATAAGAAAAAGGACCACCGCGGCAGGTTAAGATGAAATGTAGGGCTAGTGGTAAGTGAGATACGTCGCTGCTGTCAAGGTTGCCTATGTCGCGTTTTGTATGAACACCATATTGCGTCAGATACGAGGGGCAGGGACAAGTGGGCTAACTTGCAATGCCGGAATGTGTCCAGCCGCGCTGCAGTCAAGCCTGGCCACAAGAAACAACGCAAGAGGAAAGCTTTCAATCGCGCTATATGTTAAAGCTGTTAACTGTTTCGGCATTTTCTATGACTTTTGAAGGTATAGACACACATAACCTGTCAATTAATTGAAAGGGCGCGTTACTTGACGAGGGCGAGCAGAGGAGTACACTGCACATGCGCTCTGCACCCCTGTTCTTGTCGCTGCCCTTGTAACGTGCTGTTTCAACGAGATGAACTTCGACCAACTCGCCAAGCTTACCATCTTCATAACCTGCCAACTTCGAACAGCAACCGTTTGTAGAACAGCAAGAGCAAAAAAGGAGCAGTCTTCCGTCGTTATTTATTTATTTATTTATTTATTTATTTATTTATTTATTTATTTATTTATTTATTTATTTATTTATTTATTTATCATACCTTACAGACTCTGGTTAGAGCATAGGGTAAGGTGGGCATGTAATGAACGAGGGGCGAAAAGAATGAAAACCTAGACTGTTCAACTATACAAATGAGACACAACATAACAGCATCAACATTAACAAAAACAATAATAGAACACTGTAATTTCGAAAAAGACGCAGTCATTCATTAAATATGCATCGGTTATAGAAATGGCTATAATGAATCATGCTAGGTGTAATGAGAGTGTAGATGCTCCGGGAATGTATTGTTGTTAGTCACAGCAGTTATCACGTCGGGAAGATCATTCCACAGTGAGAGTGCGTGTGGAAAAGCAAGTAAGGTGAATGCGCGTGTTCTGCCAAAATTACGCATAAAGCTGCGCTGATTTCGCAAGCGTGCCGACATGCGATCTGGTGTGCGCAATGGGAGAGGAGACGGCTTAGCACTGGACGTACTTGTGAAACAACACTTCTTGCTACGGATATCCAATGGCTGTACATCAATGTCACGTTTAATTTCAGAAACACCCGTACTCAAACGTTCCGTATGCGATTCCAATAATTCCATATGTTTCCATACGGAATCCGTATGTTTTCCGTATATTTTACATATATTTTCCATATAATTCCGTAAGATTCGTACGGAAACATACGGAATTATTGGAATGGCATGCGGAACGTTTCAGTAGGGCTGCTAAGACGTGGGTATTTCTGAGTTATGAAGGGGGCTGCTCTGTTTTAGATAGCTTCGATCATTTGTGTTTAAATAACAATGATGAGGTGACCAAACTGGTGAGGCGTATTCTAATTGAGGGCTTACGAATGTGAGGTAGGCTAACTTGCGGACGGGGAATTTACGGAGATTTCGACGCAAGTATCCCAGCGTTTTAGATACTTTGGAACAAATAGCAGTTTGGGAGGACCACGAAATATTAGCGTCGATAACTGCCCCTAAATATTTGCACGAAGTGGTTCGAGACATTTCGCCATTGTTAACTTGGCGCGAAATACTGGAAATCGATTTTTTTTCGGGAAACGGCATTATTTTACATTTTGAATTGTTCAGATTCACTAACCGCTTAGTACACCAACTGTAAACGGGATCTAGGTCACTTTGAAAGGTCATGTACACTCTAAGAAAAAAAAGAGTCAAAAGAGGGTCATGGCCGCGTGACTCTCTTCGGGTGTCCATTTGACCCCTTTTGGAAGGTACAGGCAGAGAAAGAGAGTTCGCAATTCGACTGGAGTCACGGGACTCTCCCGAAGCGCGTTTCGATTGGCGGCGGCGCCGTATACGCCATACATATCGCGCGCTTGCCCTTTGGCGCCGTTGTGGCGCGTTGGCGTTGGCTCGACGACGGAGGCGAGGCAACGCGCCACAACGGCGCCGGGGTGGCGTGCCGCCAGTGCCGCTTCTGTTTTCCTTTCTGTCTTGGAATGCGTTGCGTGTTGGTTGCGCGGGTTGTGTGTCTGTTCATGCGCGTCTTCGGTGGTGTTGGTGTTGACGCCGGCTCCGTGCACGAAGTGACGCGGTGACGCTTGGAGGACGGAATATTCCTGGAGCTGCGGACAGGAACAACGGGCGCCAGTTAACGGTGAGTGTACTGCTTTCGTAGGTACTAATTATACAGCTTAGCTGGGCGTCTGCAGCAGCTCTGCGGAAGTTATCTGCCAGCCATTTCCAACAGCAGCCTGTGTCCGCAGGGCTGTTGCGGATGCCAACTAAAGCTGTCAGTTAACGAGTTGCCACCGCTATGCGCGTTGCTGTGCAAGCTCCCTTATAGTGAGCGATGCAAACAATTATCAAAGGTAATTTTTTGCTGATCGCACGTTGTGTCTGCGCAACTGAATGTGCAAGATGTCGTTTTGAGATGCACTTTAGTCTACTTCATAACATTTCCATCGACCTTGAGTGTGTAGCGTGCTTCGGCGCGTGGGAACGTGATAAAAAAATGCCTGCGTACAGAACGCTCAGACGCACTATATATAATGGGTTTTTGTTGGCTTGAAGACGGTAGTTTGAGGTGCAGATATGGTACGGTGCTTCCAGAACGTACGCGGTAGTCATTCAAGTTGGACACGCTTCACCGGTAAAGTGAAAAAGCTCTAGACTTTCGACGGCGCGCGTTGGTGCGGCCGCGGCCGTACACTCTTCCCTCGTTTCTGTTTGCTGTTTTCGTGATTTGCATACACTGCGATGACGTTGGGCGTTATTACAGAATCGAGTGAGTGTGCGTGATTGTGGGAGCTATGTGCGGTAATTCTAGCATATGACATGTCTGATCTCGACGTCAAAAAACTTGGTTCCTGACCATGCCTGTTTGTATTTGTTGTTTTGTTGTTAGCCTTTATTATGTCTGTGTGAACCACTTATTGTGTAGGTTTTGCAAACCTTTACTGCAATTTCATTTTCTCATCATAATATCACGTTCTTATTTTCAGATGCCGTTTTTTCATGGTGCTCACGCTGAACAGGAGCGACAACCTAGCAAGCCACAAGTCTGATGTCTCCAGCCGTCACCACTTTTGATTTATTGTTAATCATAAGAATAAATATGGAAACATGATGCCAATTTCTGCTGTTTATTTAGCACCATATGACACTGTGCGCCATCACAGTCACAATTTTAGTTGGCTATACTCATACAAGCATGTGAATGAGGAATACCTTAACTTCTTAATTGGAAATCACTGACCAGCATCTTTTCGCGCTTTTCTATATAACTTTGCTAGAAAATATGTGTTGTTTTGACGAGTTTTATTAAAATAATGCTAAAATTGAACTATTCTTTTTTTGCAGTCGCTGGGCAGAACGGCAAGTATTATTGCATTTGCCTAAATGAATACTCCACTATTTTCAACGGTATAGTCGCGCAAAGTAGAGCAAGGGTCAAAGGAGTAGCTTAAAATACTTGTGGAGTCTCTTGACGCTTCGGTGTGGCTCACTTGACCCCCGTAGGAGTGTTACCGGCAAGAGTCGTCTGACTCCCTATAAGTGGTAACGTGATCCTCCCGACGAGAGTCTTTCCACTCTTCCTAGAGGGTCAGGGGACTCTCCTAGAGCGAGCCGACCCTGACCCACCAAGAGAGTCACCGTGACTATTTAAAGAGAGTCCTATACGTGGCAAGTCAGAACTCTCCGAAAAGAGTCACGCATACTCTTTTTTTTCTTAGAGTGTAGTCTGCGGAAGAGGTTATAGCTCGATGAATAATGCAGTCGCCTCCAAAATGACGCATGATAGAGGAAATCTTAGTAGGTAAAACGGTAATGAACATTCCCCGAGAGTCAAATGCCCATGACCATCACCCCGGCTGATATGCGTTCTCTCCGCAATTTAAAGCGAAACTCTCCCCGCTTCTCGGCGGACCGCTCCTCGAAGATTCGAATTCCATTGTCATCGCCACGATAGGTCCACCTATCGAAACGGTGGCCACCTATTCCTGCTCATATGACCTCTATAGCCCACTGCGTTTCCTTAGAAATTTAAGGCGGAATTCCTTAAATTTCTAAGGAAACGAAGGATTTAATTACCCCGCTTTCAGCGTGTTTCCATCAACACCACACGACGCTACTCAATGCAGCGCGCCGCCTGTATTTATTTACGCAGGTGACAGGTGTGCGTCAAGGAACACAGGTGTGTGTATCCACACGTGTTTTCTTTACGCTTGTTTACTGTGCGTTTCAGTGGCGCACTGAATTCAATAGCTATACCGAACCAACTGGCCCCCACCTCGGTTCTTCTTGCCTCTGCTACCCATCACGGTAGTCTAGCGATTATGGCGCTTCACTGCTGACCCGAAGGTAGCAGGAACGAATCCCGGCCGCGGCGACCGCATTTCAATGGAAGGGAAATGCTAGAAGCCAGTGTGCTAAGATTTAGGCGCACGCTAAAGAACCTCAGGTGGTCTAAATTTCCGGAGCCCTCCACTACAGCTTCTCTAATAATCATATCGTGGTTTTGGGACGTCAAATACTCAAAATTATTATTGTCACCTCTGTAAACCAATCTCTCAACAGGCTTGCATGCAGCCCATGAGCTGTGAAAATTCCTTACTTTGCGCACGAATTGCGACACCCGTTCCGTCACTCTGCAGCGTATACATATAGGTCTCGTAAGACGCGTTCCATGCTAGCAGCATTTAGCATGACTTAACCTCCGCCTGCCCCACGCGTCAGTAACGTTATGCAGAAACAAAATAGCTGTGAGGGCGATTCGTCAAAATATTGGCCTCACTTAAATGCGCGGAAACGCAGCAACAGTTTTGTGTCTTTACGAAAGCTTTTAGACAAGCTTGCAGATTAAAAGGGTTATGAACCACCCCTCGGTCTTGGTACGAAAACACATATTGCGGAAAGCAGACACTGCTGTGAACAGCTCCGCCAAATCTTACTATCGTGCGCGGAAAGGAGAATGTAGGGGCTGAGCGCGAAGTTTCCATTTTCTCAATCGCGCTGTCTTTATATAGAGGCCCGTCCTCATCCTCTTCGATGGTCGGGGCGTCTGCTGTTTGACGTCGAGCAACAGATACCATGCTATTGGCCAATTGCTGACATAAATCAAGACTACCGTTTGGATGGGGTGCACTTCTGGCCACAAGGTGCTGCCACGTGCCGGCGCCGCGTTCCACATTGTGCTAACAATGCACAGTAGCCACACACGGGCACAGAGGAATCACAACGGCAGAGAGCGATCGCGCTTCATCAAGCGTGCTGAAGGTCATCACGCGCGCTGACGTAACTTCGTTCGCCCGTGCCATCACTCCCTCTGTGGTGGTGGTGGTCAAAACATTTATTATCTATTAAATGGTTACAGCTAACAAGATCCGATGCAGTGACCATAGAATGGTAAGATCTAGAATTCAACTAGACGTGAGGAAGGAACGGCAGAAACTGATACGCAAGAAGCCGATTAATGAACTAGCTCTGCGAGGGAAAGTACAGGAATTCAGAGTTTCACTTCAGAATAGGTACGCGGCTTTAACCGAGGAAACCGACCTTAGCGTTGACGCAATGAATGATAATCTGACTAGTATCATTAAGGAGTGTGCAGTGGAAGTCGGGGGTACAGTCGTTAGACAGGACACTGGTAAGCTATCCCAAGAGACGAAAAACCTCATTAAGAAACGTCAAGCTATGAAAGCCTCAAATGCAACAGACAAAATAGAGCTGGCGGAGCTTTCGAAGTTGATCAATAGGCGTAAAGTAGCGACATAAGAAAGTATAATACGGAGAGAATTGAGCATGCTCTAAAGAACGGAAGAAGCCTCAAAGCTACGAAGACAAAACTGTGCATAGGCAAAAATCAGATGTATTCGTTAAGGGACAAGGATGGCAAGGTCACAACCAATATGGATAGAATAGTTGAGATAGCGGAAGAGTTCTACAGAGATCTGTACAGCAGCCGAGACAGTCAGGATGATAACGTAAGAAGCAGTAATATCCCAGAGGAATCTGACATCCCACCAGTATTAACAGGAGAAGTAAAGAAAGCCCTAAAGGGAATGCAAAGAGGCAAAGCCGCTGGTGAGGATCAGGTAACATCAGACCTGTTGAAAGACGGTGGAGAGATTATGTTAGAGAAACTGGCCACCCTGTATACGAAGTGTCTCTCGACAGGGAGGATACCAGAATCTTGGAAGAATGCCAACATCATCTTGATCCATAAGAAAGGGGACGTCAAGGACCTGAAAAATTACAGGCCCATCAGCTTACTGTCCGTTGTCTACAAGCTATTCACAAAAGTAATTGCTAACAGAATTAATACGACATTAGAGTTTAATCAACCAAGGGACCAGGCAGGATTTCGTACAGGCTTCTCAACAATAGACCATATTCATACCATCAATCAGGTGATAGAGAAATGCGCGGAATACAACCAACCCCTATACATAGCCTTCATAGATTACGAGAAGGCATTTGATTCGGTGGAGACATCAGCAGTCATGCAAGCACTGCGGAATCAGGGCATCGACGAAGCCTATATAACATAATGGAAGAAATCTACAGCGCACCCACAGCCACTATAGTCCTTCATAAAGAAAGCGACAGAATCCCAATAAAGAAGGGCGTACGACAGGGAGACACGATCTCTCCAATGCTATTCACCGCGTGTTTACAGGAGGTTTTCAGGGCCCTAGATTGGGAAGAATTAGGGATAAGAGTTAATGGAGAGTATCTCAGTAACCTGCGCTTCGCTGATGACATTGCATTGATGAGTAACGGGGGAGACGAATTACAGCTCATGATTACTGAACTGGATACGGAAAGTAGAAGAGTAGGTCTGAAAATTAATATGCATAAAACTAAAGTAATGTGGAACAATCTTGGCAGAGAACAGCGCTTCGCGATAGGTGGCGAGACGCTGGAAGTTGTAAAGGAGTACGTCTACTTAGGACAGGTAGTAACCGCGGAGCCGAACCATGAGAGTGAAATAACTAGAAGAATAAGGATGGGATGGGGCTCATTCGGCAAGCATTATCAAATCATGAATGGTAGTCTACCACTATCTCTCAAGAGGAAGGTATATAACAGCTGCATCTTACCGGTACTTACCTACGGAGCAGAACCTGGAGACTTACAAAGAGGGTTCAACTTAAACTGAGGACGACGCAGCGAGCGATGGAAAGGAAAATGATAGGTGTAACCTTAAGAGACAGGAAGAGAGCAGAGTGGGTCAGGGAACAAACGGGGGTTAAGGATATCATAGTTGAAATTAAGAAGAAGAAATGGATATGGGCCGGCCACGTAGCACGTCGGCAGGATAACCGGTGGTCATTAAGGGTAACTGACTGGATTCCAAGAGAGGGCAAACGCGTGAGGGGAAGACAGAAAATTAGGTGGGTAGATGAGATTAAGAAGTTTGCAGGTATAACGTGGCAACAGAAAGCACAGGACCGGGTTGATTGGCGGAACATGGGAGAGGCCTTTACCCTGCAGTGGGCGTAGACAGGCTGATGATGATGATGAAATGGTTACAGAGAGGTGTCTGGGTTGGGGCCGTATTAGCCTCCACCCCCCGCAGCACTAGGTGAAGCCCCTATTCCAGGGCTCCATTGGCAAGCAACGCCGCCTGCGTCCGCTCATCGCGACGGGAAAAGAAAGAATGCTCTTAAATGGACACTAAGAGCAAAACGAGTTTTCTCGTATCAGTAAACTACTCTTCTACGATACCAAGAACACCAGGCTTGCTGCGAGAAGACGCTTAGTAAGCAAGAAATCGCGCAAAAAGAAAATGTGGGTGCCGACGCCACCTTGAAGTTTCCGCACCATTTGCCGTGACGTCACATATTTTTACGGCGCCTAGTAGGGCCTACGCAGTTCCTAAACAGTAAAAATGAAGTACTCTGTCCTCTGAAAGGGCCATGTAGTTAGCATACCGAGTTTGAGGAAATTTTGCTGAGCCAATGACTCCAAAACACGATAAGTACACTTTGAAATCCGTGACATCACGCGCGGAGATTTTGGCGCGAAACCTTAAAAAAAAATTAAGAATGAAACTTTGAACTTCATTTTCTCCTTTATTAATACACCTATGATGCTGAAATTAACGTCATTATAGTTCTCAAAGTACAATTTATCAATGTAAACCGATTCATTGTTTCTCTTTAGTGTCCCTTTAAGGCGTGCGACAAACCCCTGTAAATCCACTCGTTCTTGACGGATTAGAGAAATTTTTGCGGCAATCGATTCTTGAGGCAATGAACTCCGACACAGAGGTAACTCGACAATTACTTGGAAAAGTGGTTCAGTGCCCCTTCAATAACAGCACTAGATATGATTACATAAACAGATGACGTTGCTTCGAAGAAATAATAGTGCTAATGGTTGTTGAAAACATCAGCAAAAAAGGCAGAGTCTGAACAGAAAGGGTCCCTTTTTTACTAACGTTGACTCGAATAGAAACTCTATTACGTTTTCTCTATTACGTTTATTAAGAGGTCACAAAGAAAGACAAAAACCAGAGTGAACTGTGATAGGAAAGTTTTATTCTGGGCTCTCGTACATGACGTCCTACCAACATTAGCATCGTAATAGCGAATAACGTTTCCGCCGTTCGACAGGAAGCCCGCAAGAGGCAATGCACTGTTGTCAGTCATAAAGGAAGCTTCGGGGTTAAAAAACGCTGCAGGTTAGTGTCATCTTCCACAATAACCGCCCAATTTCCGGTGGATGCACCTCGTGTAGATGCATTAAAAATTTTGACTGCGTGTAATTTGACAGAAATTTATTACCCAAGTAATACCTCCGTTTTTTTCTTTACGTAAGTACTCTATATATGGCGGAAATCCAGTCATAAAGGCGGGAAGTTGCTCCAATATGTGCTTTCTATGTTCGTTGCGCTTTAGTAATTCCGCTCATTTTTATACCGTAATATATATATTTTTTTTTCAATCAGGAAAAATAACGAGGGGAGGGACGCGTATAAAGGCAGGGAAGCTAATTTGAGTAGAGTGACCTAGAGCGAGTTCCGGGTAGCCACCCTGCGCAAGGGAAAAGGTGAGGGTAAGTGGAGAGGAGGAAGAGAGGCGGGAACGATTAGATTGACCGCGTACACTGTGCAGCTACAATGGGAGGGATCACAGACCTCCATTAGCAGAAAGCGCCAGTGTTTCTGACCTCGTCGATAAATTCCAGTCCATAACTGTTTAAACGCTTATAGGGTTCGTCAGGCATAACGGTACAACGTGTGTTTGGCGTCCTCGGAGCCGCTAGAATCGAGGTCGTTACCTTCGCAAACATTCCACACTAAGTTTACTGGCGGAAACAACTCAAAGAAAAACAACAGGGCGACCTCCTTCAGTTAATTATAATTCATCGCTGGCGACCCTCGACGAGCAGCTGTTCACGTTCAGAACCGGGCAACAGTATTTTGTCTGCGGCGGATTCCACCACAGTTAGACGCTTGTTTTGAAGAAGAAAAAAAATGTTGCAGTGGCTTAGCTCGGATATGCCAGGATAACGTAGCGCTAGCAAAGGTTCAGCTGATTGTTCTCAGCTTTCCTGATTGTCTAGGATTAGCTTGATTATCATGCTTACTGCTGCTCCAATGACACACACATGGTATTGTCGTGTCTGGGTATTTGGATCTATCCCACCGCTGCAACCCTTTGTTGTGCCTGTGTATTTGGATCCTTCCCAACCATGCAACCAGTTGTTGCGAACGGTATTTAGATCCGTCCCTCCTCGGCAACCAGGTTGTTGCTACGATAGGGCAGCGTCGTACCCGGACTCCGTTTGGTAGCGTAGTCGAGTCTCCGGGTTGAGGAACTGATGCTAGCAAGATGGGAAAACAATAACAAGTTTACTGGCACTTCTCGTACACTCAGTTTACATCGTGACAAGGTCAGAGTTCAGCGACGAGCGAATTGGATGAGCCTGTTACCGAGGGCTCAGAGCCCCATTTCTCACTTAGCGCCGTCGTTTTAACCCCTCAGGCTGGCTCCTCCTTCTTGATGACCACCAATCACACCCACGACCCCACCCACCATGGCACAGTCCATTTCACTGTCGCTGAGGGGTCGTTGCACTCTTGAAACAGCAAGGGTCGACGGCACGATTGTGGGGGAAGCAAGGCGACAGGTTCCTCAGGCTTGTTCCTAGGACTCTTCCCCGAAGGGCAGAAAAGGGTCTGCAGCGACTCCTGTCAAAACATACAGGTCAGGTCGTTTCGGCAGCACACCAAGCCAAGCCCAGGTGGCCCATTGTCTCCGGCTTTGCCGTCCCCGACTTTGAGGTCGAGAATCTTCCTTTGTCGGTCGCTTCGCGTACAGAGTCCGTTTCTGCGATGGATGCAGGTGTTCTAGCAGTGTGAGAACGCATCGCTCGCCCATTCTCAGGGTCAGCGCGTCGCCACCGACTGCCGGTCATAACAGTATACATATTATGTGGCACATGTATATTTATTTTGCCAGGCAACTACTTCGGGATCCGATGAGTTAAGCTTCTCCGCTCTTCTGCGCCGTTGAGCAGCATCTGCGCTCTCCTTCTCCATGGCTAACCGACACTGGCAAACGCCAGTCAGAGGCGCTATCAAGCGGCTTCAGCGCAGTGTCAGACGGTGACTGCACAGCCAAGGCGAAAGCTGCGCGCGCGCCGGCGTCAGTACGTCTACCTCGGCTACGACGTCGCTCCTCTGGAAAGCGCAGACCGGCGGCAGCGAGTCGCGCGCGGGAGATGCCGGCTCCGATGCGCCAGCTGTGTGACATCACTGATGCTCGCGCATGCGCAGCACGGCTCTTGAGGAGCCACGTGAAACTGGCTCGGCTAGGCGAGTGTAGCTAACGCTACAAAAAATGCCAGGCCTGCGCTGAAACCGCAGCACAGTCACAGCGAAAGCTGGAAGAGCGGCGTTTCTAGAGCCCGTTTTAAGCTCTCTTGGGGCGACAATACAAGTACACTAGAAAGGTACCCACTACGCCATAAATCAAAATTTTTCTGAAGTTGGGAAGCACCTACTAAGCCATTATTCTTCATTCTGCGGAGAAGCGAGGCACCAGCTACACGTCGGTAAGGCATTATGTTCACTTTGTTGACGCGACGACTGATGACGATGAAGAATTATGGCTCAGCCCTTTGTAATGGGTTGGAAGGTTTAAACGGCCCACCAGTTATGTAATTTGTATTGAGTGACGCCCGGTCGCTATTTCCTTCTCCCGTCATGCTGTATACCATACGTTGACGTGGGAGAGAGACCGGGGGGGGCGAAGAACTTCACTGAGACCCCGAGGAAATGGATCATGCGCTTATGGGCTTCCTTGACAACCAATAGAAGTTCACTTGCGAGGAACCCACTACGCTATAAATCATTGTAATTTTACTGAGACCCCGAGGAAGTGGATCATGCGCTTATGGGCTTCCTTGGCAACCAATACAAGTGCACTTGCGAGGAACCCACTATACGCTATAAATCATTGTAATTTTTTAGAAGTAGGGCAGCAGGCACTGTGCCATTTTTCGTCATTCTACGGAGAGCATTGGTACCTGCTAAACGCATGTAAGGCATTATGCGCACTTTGTTGATGCTGTGCCCGATGACGATGAAGAATTATGGCAGAGCCCTTTTAATGGGTTGGAAGCATTCAACAACCTACTCGTTGCGCAATTCGCATTGTGTGACGCCTGGTTACAGAATTCGCGTTGTGCGACGCTTGGTGCTTATTTTACTATTCAAGCACGCTATATTGCATGCGCTAGTGTGGTTCCTTCCCGACATGAAGCCTGTATAGGACCTTTTTGCAAAGCAGTTTCAAGCACCGGCATGGCTCAGAGGTTGAATACTGGGCTCCCACGCAGAGGACCCAGGTTCGAACCTCGTTCCATCCTGGAAATTTTTTCTTATTTCCTTTTTTTCTTATTTCGAGCGATACTGGTTACGGACACCGGCGGCGGCGGCGGCGGCGGCGGCAGCGGCGGCGGCGGCGGCGGACAACTACGGCGCCAAAAACGGCCGGTGAAATGATCTCATAACAGCTTTCGCTGTAAAAATCAGGCGAAGCTTGCGCTAAGCCGCGCAAGGCTTGACACAGCGAAACTGGACGATTCTGAAGACTAATCTGGTTGCTTTTAGGTTGTTTCTATGCCTTAGCTGGGTGATGCGGGTTGTTTCTAGGTTGCTTCTCCGCGCAGAGAGGTTCGAGCTAAGCCACAGACAGTCACAGGCAATACACGGATGTCCAAACTCAAGAGACAGAACCTCGCGCTGAAACCAAGCGTTCGCACCTCACATAGACCTACGGGCAGGTCGTCGTTGGCGTAGGCCTTCCGCCGCTTCGGGGTCTTCTCGCAGCCGCCGTTGCCTTTCCCGTTCCAGCTAGTATTTTCTCCTTGTACGTACTCGGCGCTCGCCGCCGTCGCCTCGCAGCTATTTGTTGGGCTAACTCTTGCCTTCTTCCTTTTTAGCGGATGTTGTGTGTAGTGGGATTTACCCAATTTCTGTGGCGCATACCCGTTAATGATAATGATAGCTTTCTGATAGGCCGCACAGTAGCACATATATACCCGTTTGATGACGATAGTTTTCTTCATTTTTAGTGGACCAGTGGTGAGCAGTGGATCACGGTACACCGTGCGTGGAATTTAATTTCTATGGCGCATACCCGTTTATGGTGATGATAGTTTTTTGGTACGGGGTGGACAACTGTTAAAAAAGAAAGCCCTTGAAGACTTCAACTTTTTTCCGACCTACCTTTTTGCAGAGGCGGAAAGAGGGAGCAAGACCATCTACGAGACAGGCTCAACAAGATCAAGAGACGCAACTGTTGGGTCTGTATTCTCACGACACACGATACGTGCAGAGGCGTACTTTGGCAGCGTCGTGAGAACTTCTAGTAGACGGCCACCGGCTTGATACATTTTAAGAAGCCTTTATAGGTTCTCTTGTCTGCCGATCTTTCATAGCCGTGTTGATAACAAGGGCTTCAAACGCAAGTTTTGATTAAGGTTGTGAAGATAGAGTGAATGTATATTAGTGCGTTTCTATAGTTATAAACATGTACTATGCGCGTGGCGATGCCACTCTGAAGTTAATATAACTTTGATCTCCTTGGAAACAAATATTATGCGTTGTGATGGCATGCGTTCTTGCTTGGCTAGTGGCGCTCATGGTAAAGCAACGTGTGTCTACTCTCCTGCGCAGCGATGAATGAGTGGATATTTTTTTAACGATGTATGTCACGTGTGTACTCTTTTCAGTTGCACATGCGGAGTGTCATCGCAGCGAGCGATAGAAGTTAACTTGCTCCTTAAAGCTTGCCGACAAATGAACTCGCCGTATCACAACAGTGTCGACCTATACATAATGGAGGGCATGAATGATAATCATCATCAGCCTGACAACGCCCGCAGCAGGGAAAGGGCTTTTTTTTATTGCGATGCAATTATATGGACAGTCTCGGCTGGTTTTTGCCGTCGCCGTCGCCGTCACCGCCGTCATGCTGCGTATATGTATAAGAATGTATATATACATCAATATCCCAAAGAAAAAATTACAGCATATCCACGGGTGAATGATGAAGAGCTTGGGCGAAGCTCCTGAAGCAATCGTGGTCTCGGGATTCGCTTCTAGTTGAGCCCATTTCGCAGCGGCGTCCTTGGCGCGCACCGTCACGGGATCCGCCTGGCTGCCGCCAAGCGAGCGTCCGCCGCTGCGCATCGTCCATGCTCCGCCAACGATCCGACACGTACGGCGACGATCCAGGAGAATGAGAGAGGCGCTCGCTCCCCGCGCATCCCCGCGCAGCCCGCGCAGCAGCCAATCGGAGAGCAGCGTAGAGTCACTAGAAAAATTTTTCTAGTGACTCTAGGGCAGCGTAGGGTGCCTTGATGCGCGTTTTGTTGGGCGCACACATCGAGGCACACTAGGGCAGCGGCACTTCCAGCGCCATCTAGTGTCGATTCACACAAGCGCCATATTGCACACCAATTCTATTGGGCCAACGCCATCTAGGAAATGAGACGAGGAAATGGTGATGACGACAACAGATTGTGTACAGCGCCATCTAGAATATCGTCCCTGAACTGCAGTTTGTATGTACTTCTAAAGTCCCTTGATTATCTTGATCTAGGTAAGTAACGACACACTCCTCCGCGCGCGCATTTCCTCCTCGATTCTCCTCGCCCGCCGCCGGCGCGCGCTGCGCGCGGCACCCATTTAGGGGCGAAGCTCCTTATAGCGGCACCGTTCGTCCCTCGTAGCGTAGTATGTAACCAGTCTTACGCTTTGACCTGCAAGGTGGTGCCGTTGGGAGATTTTTCCGGTGCGTTGTTGAACAATTAAAAAAATCGCAGCGTTAGCCCTAAAAGCCGACTTCTTCGTCTCTCATTCCATTAGCAGCCATTCTTACCTCCAAGGTAGTGCCTGGTGAGATTTTCTCCTGTGCGTGATTAAACAATAAAATTTTGTTCAAAACGCCGTTGATTGATGAAATAAACCAACAAAAGACGCCAGATGGTTTTGTAAAAAGCGAAACGAAAGAACGCCAGATGTTTCTAAAGCAAAACGAAAAGACGCCAGCTGCTTAACGAAAGGACGCCAGATGTTTTCTAAGCAATGGTTTTCTAAACAACGAAAATTCACAGCGTACATGTAAAATTAAAGTGCGCTGCAAGTCGTCATAACTCATCGAACCTTTAGTATAAACGCGCCCGATCTCACGTCGGTGATGATGTACTGGGCAGAATTCACGGAAGATTCACGGTTTACCGATGAACCTCCGCAGCTTCGCCACTCATTATCATTCACTCCGTGGATATGCTGTGATTTTTTCGCCGGCGCTCCCGCGGGCGCGCCGTAGAAATCAATGGAGGCGCGTGATGTCGGGCCGCTTTCGCGCCCCGGTGCTGTAGAAAACTTTGAACAATGGTGATAACATGATCGAGAACACTGAAATGAACGTTTATTAAAATATTAGTTTCTTTCCAAAGCCGTGTAAATGGGGCATGCTAATTTAAAAGGAGCTTTATGCAGCGTTCCATGATGCAGACGTTTTTTCTGCCACATGATAACATGCTTTACATTTACATCTGATATAGTTTAGCTTGCGTCATGTACGCCTGTGTCTGGACTTTTTGTCACGCATGTGACGTTTTTGGCGCGCATGTGCAACTCAGGTACTTACAGCGTCGCATCTTGAAATGACTTCGTGGATAATACCTTGTCCATCGATGTGTTATCTTGACGTGAAAGTAGACTTGCGCGGTGGTCTCCAAACTGAACAAGACGCTTTCGCAGTGTCAGTACGATAAATCGGCGCCAGCAGCAACTCATCTACCGCAATAACAGAAGCGCCGGAGAAAGATTTTTCAGAATAGTATTTTGGCGTTCGTGTCAAAGAAACTAGCACTCGGTTTACCGTTGAGAGGAGACATTCCGTACGAATGCCAAAACACATCGATGCGATGACTTTGGCTCGTGTTACACGAACAGAAAGAAACTCTCCAAAAAAAACGCAGAAGGGTGATTTTAAAGCATTTGCTATCAGAGCGATAATTCTCGGCCTCTGCCTCGAAGCCGATAACGACAGCAAACGAGCGCGATCAGTAGAAAACCCCTGCACGTCGTCTCCGCGAGAAAACCAAATTATAATCGTCTCCCAGTTAGGCGTGCGTGAATCGAAATTCAAAAGCAACTGACGAACTGAAAAAAAAAAAAAAGCATTGTTAGCTAGCTGGCGCTGCTCATCTACAATACCATGGTCCTACATTATTTCATTTCATTCTTTCATTCATTCTTTCATTCATTTCATTCTTTCAGGGCCTGCATTCGTTGCATTTGTGTGGCTGAAGCGCATATCAAAGTAAGCTGGAAGAATAAAGCCTTTACAAGCCGCTGTTCTAATTTTCAGTAAAACAGACAACTTATCCTGCAAGAATGTTACAGCGCGGAAAAAGAAACGAACGGACGAGTAGAGGCCACACGGATAAGCGCTGAATTGTACCTGAGGTTTATTTGGGAAAGCACGCATATTAGTAGCCACAATTGTAAATCTGAGCAAGGGAAAATAGGAAAGCACAAACACGGCACGAAAAAAAAAAACTGATTACTAAAGTGAGTCGTCATGTAGACGACAACGCCGTAAGCAATAGCGATGTCACAGGGGCACTTCTGATCGCGATCAGGGCCGTTCCAGATCAGGTGCTGCTACGCTGTCACTTATAATTGCGATCCGGCCCGATCGGGATCAAGATCATTGCGATCTGCTTATCGATATCTGGCTCCGTGATTGCGATTTGACTGACGTTTGCGCCAAACTCGATCCGGATTAGTTTGGACCGAATAGCAGCGATGATGGTTGATCGCGATAAAGAAATCCGATCCGGACTGATTCTGATCGCGATCAAAACTACCCGCGTGACACCGGTATAAGAGATAATCTAGTTTTTCATTAGTGAACGGAAGAAATGTTAATGCGGGCGTGACCAAGACGAGCCATTTCGGTCTCGTCCTGCTAGATAACGGCTTACTTTCGCTATCAGAATGTTATGTTTTTTTCTGTGTTGTGCTTGTGTGTTTCTTTTGTTCTTGCGACTGATCGCATTTGTGTCACGATTTTATGTGTGAATTCTCCTCCCCCCCCCCCCCACGAAAAAATACCCCCTAATTTGGGAGCCAGCACCAGTAAGTGTCATCTCTATTCGTCCATTCGTTTGTTTTTTACACCAACATTCACAATAAACGGAATCTAACAATCACGAAAGCGTGATCGAGAAGTTGTATCATCGCGCGTAATTGTTTATAGACGTCAGACTCTGCCCAGGCGGCGCTGCGAAAAACCCGCCACCAGCGCCCTCATCGTAGCCCTGGCACTAACTGGGTAGTGCAAGGAGAGCCGCCCGCAAGCGAATGTGCATAGGGCCGCAATATAACCCTCCTCTTTCGTTGGTGTCGAGGCGCGGTTTCCTGAAAATCAAGGACCTGGAAAGCTTCTTCCGCCAATCCACGCTTCAGAAACAAAGGAAGCTGATCAAAGCGAACTGCGAGTACAATGCAAAATAAGTTTTAGTTATTCCCGCGCGCTGCAACTCGCAAGTACAAGCGAGCATCACACGACACCGAGTTCGAGGCAAGCCCTCCGATACCGTTCTAGAGCCTAAATGCGTTGAAATCGGGTATATACGTATGCCACAGCGATAAAGTACCTACATACACGATCAATTTACTTAGCTATGCATCTTACGATCAGTGCTACAAAACTCGGTTCATCAGGGGCGAAATGGCTCCGGCGATTTTCGCTTTTTCAGTTGCATTCTCCCTTAATCTCTCGCTTCCTGTGCATTGTAGTGTTTTATTACACATCCTCAAATGGTCTCTTGATGGTCGTCTTCCGTTTTTATGTACTGCAAATGGGGATACGTGCGTGTCCACTTTCGCGGGGTACAACCAAAGGCAAAACCGTGGCCTCCGAGATAGCTACGGCAACCGCGGAGGACACGGGCGAAACAAACCTGAAGGGGGGTCACGACCAACATTCTGCGATTTACTTGTGTGACGCACGTGGTGTTAGCTAGTTAGAACCAGAACTCTGAGCCTTCAAAACGTACATACGTCCGCAATGCTGTGTTGTGACGACCAACTCGTCGCGGTGTGCGTATCACGCGTCTCCAGTCTGCCTCTAGCTGCTCACTTCGTGTTACACGACAAGCACCTCTGCTGAGCTTCATAGTCAAGGTTACCACGGTTTTGCATCAGGGCTACGCAAAACAGCAGAGCCACACATTCATGCCACCGGCTGTGGAGAACGCGGGCACTTCGCTTACCCAACACGCTCGCAACGGCCCGTATCCAGCGCTCTCGCCTTTCTTCTTTGTACGACAACTATGGAAATCGGTAAAACTGAACGTTGTTATTCAGTCTTTTACGTCCGTGGCAATTCACAACGCAACAGTGCGTCTTTTGCGGAGTTTCTTCGTAGCGTGCGGAGGTCTCTCGTCTGCTGCTGTTTCCGCCGTCGTTCAGGCGAGTGATCCAGCAAGCACTTCACGACGGTTCGGTGGCGCGTCCGACTAGCGGAGAAGCAATTCACAGCTCTCGTTCTGAGTGCTAAATGCGCAAACACACGCGATATTAAGCTCAATCGCTGTTTCACACTCGCTAGTTGCACCTGGTCCCATAGCAAACTGTGCGAGAGGGTCGGTCTATGCACTACTCAATACTTCTCCGACAGGTGGCGCCACACATCTTGGAAACTCCAGTCTGACGTCTATAGTTGTGCATAAGAGTTGCCGACGTGCGAGGTGATGGACTCTCAGCTGAATATTCAGCATAGTGAGGACAACCCTGTTTTTAAGCAACGAGCTTAGGAAAAAAAGACGTTGATGAGCAGGCCGGAATGATATTTACAATGTAGCATTCGGCGATGCTTTGATACGAGCAATAGGACAGGCGCCCCACCTCTCAAAGAACGCTGTTCTTTGTCGGAACAAAGTTTCTTTGGCCGATGTTTTGCAGCCACTGCTTCTTGCGCAGGCCATCACGCTGACCTTGGGGAATCGTAAAATGTGGACAACCGTATGCACTCTCGGTGTTGAAGTTATAGGCGCAACAACGCGGCATAGCGCCCACACAAAGCACAGAAAACAAAGCGCGCGCAACGTTCGCTGCGCGGAGCCCCGGCGTAGAATGGCGCGAGCGAAAAAGAAAAATATTAGCAAAATGCAAGATCCACGCGTCTCCAAGGGCAACGGCGAAGGAGACCAATCGTCTAGGGATGGTAAAATCGATGAACGATTAATCGATTAATCGATTAAAGGTCCACAAGTAATCGATTAATCGTCATCGATTTCCGCCTTTCGATTAATCGAATTAATCGAGTAAAGCTATTCGATTAATCGATTACGGCACCTCCCCACTCCCGCTGCCGACCTCCCCCCTTGGCCGGAGCGCATGACTTCGAGGCGCGCTATCCTGAGACGCAGATGCCGTGCACATCGCCTCTCTTTCACTGCTTTCACTACAGCGCATATTTCTGCGCTAGCAGACCGAGCCCGGAGCTGGCGGCGGGCCATACCCCATAGAGAAAGATATGAACTCGCCCTGAACTCTAAGCACTCCCCAATGCTTCAAGCCCTGACAGGAGGCGGCTCCACCCCATAGATGGCAAAAATGACTTGCCCGCTTCGCTCTGGCTCTGGCTCACTGTGCTCACAGTCTACTGCTGCTGCTGCTACTGCCTTCACCTCCTCTCCTTTGGCTGTTTGAGC
>NC_051179.1:74649909-74687022 GCF_013339695.2 Rhipicephalus sanguineus | reverse complement strand
GGATTACAAACTCGGACGCTGCGTGGCGGAAAGGACATTACGAAAAAGCTGTTCTGGATGAAGATCCATGGATAAATTATATCTGAGGAAAAGTGTCAACGCGTTTCCCACCGTTCACGTGCTCTTCCATAAACGCGAAGCAAGGAAAATTCGATATTGTCCCCATATATCTACTGCGAGCGATCACAGATTTCATTCCGTTATGTCCGAAACAGAAGTGACAGACATTTTAGCGGCACTCATGTAGTTATTACTGAACATTGCTTTCCTTACGTGCCGTGCGACGCTTGAAACGAGCTATCAGCAGCGTTTCTGGAACAGACGACGTCCGCTGATGAATCGCCGTCGCACTTTCTCGCTACCGATAGGCCTAGACGTCACGAGCCTCTGCGGAGAGCGCGTTTTGCTGTCGAGCCGACTTGCAGAACAGAAGCTGCGTCGGCACAGTGCATGGCATCGTGGCTTACTCGGAACGCACGCGCTAGCGCTATTTATTCAGCGGAATAATTCTTGGTCCATGATTGCGACTTTATTGGCAGCCCCAAGATCGAGCTGGCACATGTTCTGGCTGACGCGCCGGCGGTGCGATTGCCGGTGAGAGCGCCCCCAAACCCGAGACTTTGGCGCAGTTTGGCGCAAAATTTCGTCGATATTACAGGATGCGCAGTAAATACAAGGCGCACTTTGGCGCAGTTGGCGCAGGAGTGGAATCACTGGGAAAGAAATAAATAAAAGAAAGGAAAGAAAGAAGGAAAGAAAGAACCTGGAAAGAAGAACAAGAAATAAGAAAAGAAAGAACGAAAGAATGAAAAAAAGGAGGAAGAAAGGAAAGAAAGAACGAAAGAATGAAAAAAAAAGAAAGAACGAAAGAATGAAGAAATAAAAAGAAGAATGAAAAGAACAAAAAAGAAAAAAAAAAAGCAAAAAAAGAAAGAAAGAAAAGAAAGAAAGAAAGAAAAAGCAAGAAAGAAAGAAGAAAGAAAGAAAGAAAGGAAAGAAAGAAAGAAAAGAAAAGAAAGAAAGAAAGAAAGAAAGAAAACATCCTGTGTTCTCTCTTCCCCTCGAAACTAAAGTGTTGAAACTAGGAGTGTGCGAATAGTGAATTTTGGAACCGAATCGCATACGAATCGAACAGTGAGGACACCGAATCGAATACGAATACTAATCGAATAGTCTTGAAATATTTTTTGAATAGTAAGACAACCATTTTCAAAACAGTCTTAGACCTCAAGAAAGGGAAATTGACGACCCCCCGTTTGGAGCTCGAAGCCACAAGGAAATCCATACGGATTTCTCAGAAAGAAAAGCTTCTTCGTTGCTGGCGGGAGGGTTCTTAACACTTCCGCCATCTTGCGGTATTCCGCAGAACTACTTTGTAACAACAAGCCTTAGAACTCCATAACATCTTATTTGAACAAAATATTCACAAACTTTCACCAAAGAATATTACGGTTACTTTTAACCGACTCGTAATACCACAACTATGAACACTGAGGTAAGCTCATACACAGCAACGACGAGGGCCTTAGAAATATATTTTGTACCTGTAGGTTGAAATACGGCGGTGACTAGAGCAATCTATCTTTATTTATTAACTTATTTATTTACAGCATACTGCGGTCGAAAGACCAAGCAGGGGGGGGCATAATAAAAAGTAATTGACCATGTAACGTCAATGGAAAGAAAGTTCAAGCAATAAGGATATGTTAAGGCAGTAGAACACAGGATAACAATTGAACAAAGTAAAATGGCAGCAAGAAAATGCAAATCGCAACTAGAGAATGCAAAGCAAACACAACGTGAGACAGTCTGAGATCTTGAGTTGTACGGTTAAAAACAGAAAGATACACAGTTATCAAAATCAGGAGTTTCATTATCACAGAATGCTTCAGAAGGTAACGCGTTCCAATCATTGATGGTCCGAGGAAAGAACTCTAGGTGATACTTGGTAGCCTGCTTTTAAATAAAATTGAGACATAACGACTAAACGATTTTGAAGCGAACACCACGAATACAGCTAAAGATGTAATGAAACGGATAAACCTGTCGTCGCAATGCGGGCCTCGGCACCGAAAGTATATAGAACAGTGTTGAAAGCTCAAGAGCGATTTACGCAAACCGAACACTTGCGTCTTTTATTCATGGAGCTGAATGCAATCGTAGTTCCCACCTTAAGTTATTATTAGATGAAGAGAGGAATTGATTAATGCAGTGCAGCTGCAGCACAGTGAAAACTAAGTAAGAGCGGGGTTTTCGAAAAAAGTCGCCTTTATCTGGTAATAAATATAGTGTCGACAGTCCCGTAAAAAATTGAGCTACATGTAAATTGGCAATTTAGTAATTAAAAGAACTAAAATTACCTTTGGCTGTTCCGATGTTTCGTTCTTTTGGGGTTCTACCGTCGGGGCTGATTATTGGAAAAGTATTCGAAAAATATTCGACATTTCGAATATGTACTGTTCGATTCGAGTACCGAATCGAATAGAATGCTATTCAAATCGTTATTTGAAATTTACGAATATTCGCACACCCCTAGTTCAAACGTCTTGAAAATGCATAATCAAATCAAATGACAGGTGAACGCTCGAACATCGCCAAAAGTGTAGTAAGATCTGACGTTATATGAGCAGGTTTTATATGGTTCTTTATCCTTTAATTATACAGAACAGTTTCTCCGTCAATATAGAGAGATATTACAAGCCCGGTAGACAGAGCTACCATCTAGCACGCACCTAACGTTTACATAGATCCGCAAATATATGCAGTTAGGTACCTACCGACCCAAAAGACAACCATCTCAAGAAGTAAGTCGAACAACCCCGGGGATTGTTCGACTTCTTGAGATGCTCGCTAGCAGCGCCTGTTAGCGAGTTTCTTGATTAAAAAAATGGAACGTATTCCGACGAAGTGAATGATGACGAGTGGGCGAGGCTAGGTCCTAAGGTACATAATGTCAACGTTGCAGTCGTCGACTAGTATAAAGGGTTTGTGCTTGTAGCAGTTTTATATTGCTCTCTCACATTTATGATTTATATTAATGTACTGTTCAACCTTTTTTTCTTTATCACATATGTTACCCGAGCGATGCCCCATATAATGTAAACGAGTGACATAAAGTGACATAAAGAGTCGACGATAAAGCTCGGTCCTAAACTTCCATAATGTGCATGTTGAAGTCGCCGAGTAGTATAAAGGGTTTTTGCTTGTAGGTGTTTTATATTGTATTGTCATAATTACGATTGTTGTTCGTCAATTGTGAACCTTTTTTTATTCACATACACGCATATTTTTCTACTATAGCAACGGTTTTCTAACCACCATGACAGCGTACAGTGATGGAGATCAGTGATGAGCGTCGACGACAAAGCTAGGTCCTAACGTCCATAATGTCTACGTTGAAGTCGCCGACTAGTATAAAGGGTTTGTGCTTCTAGGCATTTTATATTGTTCTGTCACAATTATGATTGATATTAGTATATTGTTAAAGCTTTTTTAGGTAATTTTACACGGTGCCGTGCCGTGAGCACGGACACCACACAACGGACAAGCCTAAACCCTAAGGTGCTTCGCCCCTAAAGAAACGTCTGCTCGCGCTGCACAACCGTTCACCCTCGACCCCATATATATAGGCATTGAATCTTGACCTGCAATGTAGTGCGGGTGGGAGATTTATTTTGTCCATATAGTTGAGCAATAAAGATTCGCAGCGTGCACGTTAACTAAATGCAGACTGCGGGTATGTGTGTCTAATCTTTCTTCTGTCTTTCATTGCCCATTAGCAGTGATTTTGCTGTGGGAAACACCGGAGAACACTGCATGCTTCGCCCTCCATAGGTTTCACGTTAGTGGAGCAGAAACACACTTCTCTACAGGCTTCGCCCCTCTCCAATGTTTTCTATACACCATAGGTTTTCTTCAATTGCAGCAGCAAAAAGGCATTTCCAGCGGACAACCCAAAACTCGAAGCTCAATGTTCAAACGTTAAATAGACTCATGTCATGCTAGTCGCGTCTCTCAGGACTACTAATGAAGTTTCGCCAACCAACCAACCAACCAAACAACCATGCCATATCAATTTTGGAATATATCATGCTAACAAAACGGCCACGAGAGCACCCAGACGTAGGCGATAGATAGATAGATAGATAGATAGATATAGATAGATAGATATAGATAGATAGAGATAGATAGATAGATAGATAGATAGATAGATAGATAGATAGATAGATAGATAGATAGATAGATAGATAGATAGATAGATAGATAGATAGATAGATAGATAGATAGATAGATAGATAGATAGATAGATAGATAGATAGATATCTAGATAGATAGATAGATAGATAGATAGATAGATAGATAGATAGATATATATATGATAGAAGAGAAACGCTCGAAGTGCCTTTGGTTCGCTAAGAAATGCTCCGCATTTGATATGCGGGGAGTAGACCATAGGGCTGTAAGCAACACAACCCTGATAGCATACGCACTCACCCGGAGAATAACGGGCGAGGATAAGCCCGCTCTCGGCGCAGCTTTGGAACACCGAGTCGCAGACTCGCAGTAAACAATCCTCCCGACCTTGCGCCATGCGCGGCTTCCCGGGACGAATCAAAGACTCACATCAGTTACGCTACGACACGCAGCCACCACAAGCGCTTGCGATCACCTTGCAGTACCATGCATGTAGTGACAGTGGTGCACAAAATTTTTTCGCTAACACGGGCGAACGTCGATGTTATGCGTATCCCGCGGTGCCGCCGCGGTGTTGCACAACGCCGCTGCTGCGCCGGGTCGACATTCCTGACTGTGTTATTCGTCATTCAGTTTTTCAGACAGTCGCGCTAACACCGTGACACGTGCGCGGCAGCGCACCATATGTTTGTCGAACAAAATTCGCGTCCTCGTGTACAAACATCCCACACTACTGCGAACATCAAAACACTACGTGAGGAAGAAACCGCATTTATCACAGCGAGGAGGCCGGCGTGTCGGGTCACAAGATATAAACCTGTGTGTGTGTGTGTGTGTGTGTGTGTGTGTGTGTGTGTGTGTGTGTGTGTGTGTGTGTGTGTGTGTGTGTGTGTGGTGTGTGTTGTGTGTGTGTGTGTGTGTGTGTGTGTGTGTGTGTGTGTGTGTGGCACGCACACGGAAATCCCAAAACCGCCGATCGCGTGCGTCACCTTGATCCTTCGAGCAGAGCGGGAGTCCGTTGACGCGATCTTATAACACCGCTTTATCGGCTATGGCTTCGCACAAACTCTTGCGTTACGTCTTGGAATGTCTTACGATGCTGCATGGAATGAGTACAATAACTGCGGTCTCGAAGAGTAACACTTCACGAGCGAGTTGGTTGTTCGTCATGACAAAGCAAATACAGCGCACACTTCACGAAGACAGGCACGAGCACCTGTGCCTCGCGTTCATTGTGTCTGTCTTCGCAGTATGTGCGCTGCGTTTGCCCAGTGGTCTCGACGAGACATTTGAACGTGTTCTGCGCGGCTATCCTGGATACATCGTAAACTGAAACGTACTCGCCCGACGACGCCATAGCGCGCGTCGATGACGGACCATTGGAAGGAAGAGTAACGAAAGAATACCGTCCTTACAAGCCGTCGGAGCAGCTTGGCTCCACGGAATGCGTTATTGCAGACTTCGGCAGTGACGATGCGCTATTCTGTGCTGTGAACTGCAATGTAGCGATCGTGTTCCGGTGCCTATGTCCCTTTCTTACTTCTCTTTGCATATTCCTAGCCCCTCACCCTTTCCCACGTAGGGAATCAATTCGCACATTTGCTTTGGTCAACGTTCCTATCCTTTTTTTCATATACTCACGTATACGTGTTATCTGTTTAACCTAACGAATATCCTACGCGTTAAGTAGATGGACATGTGTAAAACAAATTCTGTGACAGCTGCGTGTGTTATCTGTTCGTTATGCTCCATGAAAGACTTTTTCTTCGTTACGCTTACTTCTACTGTGGTATGTTCGTATGGTCGTTGTAATTATTTTAAACACGAGAGCACTGAGTCCGGGGGGGGGGGGGGGGGAGGGGGGGGCAGACTTTGTGTACAACATTGGAGATATGCTGGCTGCAACCGAACAGTCAGTTACATTTCGGTGCTTTGAGAGAGGAGGAAGCGAAAATGCGAGGATAACGTGCCGTAACGCCGCCAGCGGCGTAGTTAAAAGTGTTGTTCTTGCGGGGCAACAAGGGTCGGGACGAGAGCGCTGAACCCTTCGCGAACGCAAGCACAGGAACGAATGGGGTCACGTGACCTAAACCAAACAATATTTCTCGGCTGTTCGGATGGTACTACTTAGGGTTGTGCGAATATAAACTTTTCATGACCGAAACGAATTCAAATAATGAAAGCCAAGTCCGAAACGAATAGAACATTTTTCGATTATTTACGGATAGGAAAAGTACAGCTATACTGATTTTGCCATAAAAGAAAGATAGACTAATTATTTTTTTCCCACACCAGATAGATGGATGGATGGATGGACGGATGAATAAACTTTATTTTGGTCCCTCGGAACGCGCCCTAGCCAGATATATAAAAAATTAGTTTTGTTGTACATCAAACAAACGAGATTTAGGCATTGTAAAGCACTCTTGCTTTACAGTACCAATCCGCAATTATTTAATGTTGTCACGAAGGACCGATAGCTGCTTGGTACGTTCAGGAAGCAGCGACACGGTTGTGCATTCTTGTATAACAGAAGCGCAAAAAGGACAAGGACAAGGAAGTGCACAACACGGGCGCTCGTGTTGTGCACTTTCTTGTCCTTGTCCTTTCTGCGCGTCTGTTATACAAGGATCAATCAGTACCAATTAGCTCGCCTTTCTGTCTTGCGGTTGTGCATGTCACCATTCTTCCAGGCAGTGAAAAGAGCCGCTCACTAGACACACTAGCGCTGACGTGCTAGTCTTGTCCTCAAAAGTTTAATCCTCTAAGCCTGCTCTCTCAATTGGGAGGAGCAATGACAACTGATCGTCACGATGTGCATTGCAAGTACTCAATCTTAAGATAAACTGCAGTATAATGCTGGGATTCCTGATTTTTAAACAGTTATTAATTTCGCAGCGACCCCCCTTTCGTTTCGGTGGTTTCGTTTCGTATAAATTTCGTCAGTCTATTGCAAGGATCCAGGGTGGAGGGGGGAGGAGGGGGGGTTAACGTGGCAACTTGTCGATTTGTGCATCAAATTTTGCGAAATTTAGCACACAGGCATGTATTTCTTCGGGCTGATTTCAATACTTGTTATGAAGTTTTGTGGTCGAATATTGCGAACAGTAGAAGTGCTTTGCGCCCCCCTCCCCCTACCACCTTCGACGATTAGGGGGGAGGGGGGAAGCATAGGTGGTGGTCGCACCTCCTCCCCTAATTATTGAAAGGTGGTGCCAAGTCCAGTATACCCCATACGTCCGGACCTATACGTCATTTTTAAAGTGCAAGGTCATTGTCGCGTAGGTTTTTTTATGTTATTCGCGGCCGAGGACCCCTGATGTTGCATTTCAACAACTGTTTGCTTCCCATCTTTACCCCGGAAAGCAAGGGACCCATCGCGGCGTTTTATTTTTTTTTTTTTTAGACTCGATCAACGTGGGGGAGGGGCGGAGGGCTGCGGTGAAAATTTACGCCTCCTCCCCTTAATGAAGAATCTGCGCACGCCTATGTTGAGAGTTGAGTGTACAGTGCAAATGCAGCAGTTGTTTCATACGTATGGTTGATCTATACGGCATTTCTTCCATCTCTCCCTCTTTCTTCCCACGCCGCTACTTGCACAAAACGCCGCACCAATACGCGTGCCAATGCGTGCAGTCTCATATACTGTCAGCTTCAAGACGCACAATCCCTGGACGTATAATAGGCAGTTTTAGAATAGCGTACGCAAACCTTCGCGTTCGCGTTTGTCGCACTGCGCATGCCCCCCGTTAAGCGACGGAAAACTCCCTATTATTTTACAACTCTCGGTTTCAAAGAACTGTACCCGCCACGGCGGTGTAGTGGTTATGGTGCTCGACTGCTGACCCCTCAGGTCGCGGGATCGAATCCCGGCCGCGGCGGCCGTATTTTCGATGGAGGCGAAAATGCTTGAGGCCCGTGTGCTTTGATTTAGGTGCACGTTAAAGAACCCCAGGTGGTCGAAATTTACGGAGCCCTCCACTACGGCGCCTCTCATAATCGTATCGTGGTTTTATGAGACTTTAAACCCGAACAATTATTATTTCAAAGAACTGTGAATAACTGGCCTGCGCGCCGATGTTTTTTCTGCAGGACTTTCACCCTGTCCTTGTTACAGACCAAGTTAACGAGGTTCAAATATGGATCCCTTATTGTAGTCGCAAGTTCGTTCGCAACATTTCCGCCAAGCACAGGAAAATGCGCACATTTTTTTTATTGGTACTCTGCTTTTATGCTCGCCTTCGCGTAAAAGCTCTTTTTCTCTTTTTATTTTTTTGCACAGTGCGAAAATTGTAGCATAAGCTGTTATGCATCGTGATCTGGGCACCCGCTTTGATGGTAGACCTAACCATGGAAAAGCTCACAGTGTGCACAGCAATATCAGACTTGTTGCCTAGGCCGGAAGGTACATTCTTAATCATCGTTGGGGTTTTACATTCCAAAACCCCGATATGATTATGAGAGACGCCGTAGTGGAGGGCTCCGGAAATTTCGACCCCCTGGGGTTCTTTAACGTGCACCTAAAGCACACGGCGCTCAAGCATTCTCGCCTGCATAGAAAATGCAGCCGCCGCGGCCGGGATTCGTTCCCGCGACCTGCGTCGTTTCAGCGATTCTGCGATGCGTGGTATACGTGCAAGTATTGCTCACGCAGTGTACGTGCCGTACACACAGACAGGGGCGTAGCCAAGGGGGGGGGTTGGGGGGGTTTCAAAACCCCCCCCCCGAAATTTTTCAGTTTTGCTTGCGTATATAGGCACGCACACATACAAACGCACGCACGAACATACATAAAGTATGGTTGAACCCCCGCCCCCGAAAAAAATTTCTGGCTACGCCCCTGCGCACAGACATGGTTGAATGACACCTCCTATCGCGTACACTCCGCTCTATACCTGGGAGGCTGGCTTGGACTCCCTGCAGCAATAGACGAGCACGGTGATATTGTAACCCCGTGCCGGCACGGCCATCGCCTCATAAATACGTTTTACTATAAAGCGAAATTGTCTAAAATGCGTGTTTCTCTGAGTGAAATTTTTAAAAATAATTAGTTATTACGTGCTGTCCTAGAAATGAGATCCTAATAGGTATAGGCTGCTTGCAGTCTCAACAGTCGGGCGAGGTAAAATAACTGGAGCGCTAGCATCTGCACCTGACACAGCGCGGTGCCCTAGTGGTTAATGCATTTAGATGGGCTAGTTGGTACTGAGTGAATGCTTCCATAATACTAGCGAACACGCGCAAAGGCTACACATAACGAGACAGGACAACTAGCGATTGTCCTGTGTCGTTCTGTGTAGTACTTGGTGCGCGTTCGATAGTATTTTGGAAGCCCTAGTGGTTATCGCTTTCTGCTGCTAAATATTGAACTGGCGTGTTCAGTACCTCACTGGGACGGCTGCATTCCTGTGGAGGCAAAAGTGCGAAGAAGAAAGGGGCTGCATCGTCGCCCCCTCCCCCCTTTTTTTAAAGACGATAGTCTTTCTTGAGGAACTTAAACGCAGAAATTTAGGTCTGTCTGTCTGCCTGTCTGTCTTTCTGTTTGTCTGTTTGTCAACCGATTCAGCCAACACCCGGAAACACTGCCGCTCCGGCGTCCCAAAAAATTACGTCATCATTACGTCACCGACACCATCTTGAATAATTTGCTAGTGCGGCGGCGTTTTAAAAGGGGCCCTAACTGAAGGCGAAATTGGCGCTAGGGTCGATGGAGGTTCAAAATTAAGGTAGCCAATGGCAGCCTGCCGCCCGTGCCGACAAAAGCCTTGCACCCCGCGCCGGCCGCGGAGGCCGCGCGCGCGCCGCGACGCTAGTTTTGAATTCCTCGAAAGTTCCGTTGTAGCACGAAGCGAGTGTTGACAGCGGGCACCAGGCTGGCCGTGCAGGCAGGCTATGCTTGGCGGACACCTGCAAGTCTCCCGTTGTGGTTGGCGGGTATTGTGCGCTCTTGAGACTTATCGGAGTGGTCGTTACGTCATCCGTGCTCCGTCGCCGCCATATAGGAGCCCGTCCTAGTCGCTGGCCTTGACATGAAGTTTCGTGATGTTCCGTTACATGAAGCGAGCTTTGGCCGGCGTGTGGAGATTTTGTGGTGTTTGCATGTTGTGCGCTCTTACCGCCATGGGTGGTTAACGGAACGCACCATTCGTACATCATGCAACGGTGCACGGATACTTCAAGACCGGCCGCAAGATTCTTCGAGGTTCCGAAAAACTAAAGGTGAGCATGCGGCTTGCGTTCGCAGCCACACATATACGAGTTGCAGTTGGACAACACAGTTATTGTTTCTTTAAATATGGCCGAATCGTGAAGAGCACGATGTTGCAGTTAATATCGCTGTTCCTAGAAGCAATGCAATTAAAGCACCTGAGACTCATAGTTTAACTTTTGCGTCTATGACAGAACTGCGTGATGGAAGTGCGTTTTGCTTTTTTTGCCTGTTTATCACTCACTATCGTTTAAATACGCGTTTCAGAGACTCAAGAGGTAGTTTTAGAATAGCGTACGAAAAGCTTTGCGTTGGCTTTTCGCGCAACTGTGCATACGTCGTACGCTAACCGCTTGCGGGCTCCCGTAGTGACGGAAAAAGCGAGCCGCAAATGCTAACATAGTGTACGCTATTCTAAAACTGCCTAATGTATCGCAGCTTGCACTGAGCCGAGACGACGAAACTACGTTTGCCTCATGCGACTGCGTAATTTGTATCTTTGGAAATAATATTTTTCAATTGCTTTTTCAGGACGGAAACGTTTTCGGAGTATTCGAGAAGGCAAGAACTGATGCGTTTGCCCAAGGAGGGATTAACAGCTGTAGAATAAACTCTCTGCGAAGTCTCGATCCGCAACTCAAGTGGATCAGCTTTCTACCCTGCCCCCAGTGCTTCTTCTCGGTGCGTGAATATGCTATGTATGTACTTACGGCTGAAGAAGTACTCTGCGTGTTTATATATTGTCTCTGTTATTACCTATGGAAAAACCGCTCTAAGGATTCATGTGTAGGCATGAGACATGTCCTATATGCATAATTTTGCAGTTTGTGTTTGTCACGATGAAGTGCTCAGTGTACCCGACATGACGTCCTCCCTTCAGTGGCGTTATATTCAGCTAGGCATTGTATTCGCTGTGAAAGAAAAGCTGCGTATAGGCTTATTTCACCTGGTCGTTGAGTAATACGCTTTTCTTCGAATGTCATGTGCTGCTGCATAAACTGACCATGGCCTGCATCCCGTTGCCACCAACTGACTTTCAAGTAGTGTTCAAGTACCATATATTGTGTCTTGCTCTTTTGTATGTACTACTTACTGTGCTAAATCTTATCTTTTTCATTTTGTTTATCTGGTGAAGGTGTCAAGCATTTCATGTATATTTGTGCAAAATCTGAGCAAATATATTGTCACGTGGTCGTGACGTCGACGAAGAAAGCAGTCGGCGTTTGCAGAATGAAACTGTTTATTTGGCCGAACTTGTGGCCGGGAAAATGAGAACTAGAACTACAGCAATACACGCTGTACAATGATAGCGGCGAACAGGGCGTCGTCCGTCGATCAACTGACAAGCGGCGAAGTGCGTCGGCTTTTATACAGGTGCTATCGAACTTTCCAGCGATATCGCTGTTGGCGGCGTTATCTCTCGACAAAGCTGGAACATTCTCGTGCGGCGCGCAATCTTAACGGATTGTTCCAAAACAATCGCGAAGCTTCCTACACATCACGGCGAGGCCTGCGCAGCGCGTTGCCCACAGTCTTTGTGGGTGAAGCTTCAACTCATGAAATATAAGACTTGCGGCAATGCCCCCCTCTGAAAAAGCATCGTCCCGATGCTTAAAAACAGAGCATGAATACATGCAATACTAAAGAAAACTAATAAAGAAAGCAAACATTAGAGTCCTCAGGTGCGTGAACGAGCCTAGTACGGTTTAAGGCGCACCACATGCACGACCTCGGGTCGAGCTCGGCGCCTCTGAGAGTTCGTGATGCCGTCGGGGACAACCTCGTAGTCGAGTGCGCCGAGACGTCGAAGTACCCTGTACGGTCCGAAGTATCGTCGAAGAAGCTTCTCGCTTAGTCCGCGTCGTCGTATTGGCGTCCAGACCCAGACACGGTCGCCGTGCTGGTACTCGACGAAGCGTCGTCGAAGATTGTAGCGACGGCTGTCGGTGTGCTGCTGGGTCTTGATGCGCCGGCGGGCCAGCTGTCGAGCTACTTCGGCACGTTGTAAGTAAGCGGCGGCGTCGACATTTTCTTCGTCGGTGACGTTGGGTAACATGGCGTCGAGCGTCGTCGCCGGGCTCCTTCCGTAGACCAACTTGTACGGCGTCATCTGCGTCGTTTCTTGGACGGCCGTGTTGTAAGCGAAGGTCACGTACGGAAGGACGGCGTCCCACGTCTTGTGCTCAACGTCGACGTACATGGCGAGCATGTCGGCGATGGTCTTATTTAGACGCTCGGTGAGGCCATTGGTCTGCGGGTGGTAGGCGGTGGTGCGGCGGTGGCTCGTCTCGCTGTATTTTAAGATCGCCTGAGTTAGGTCCGCAGTAAAGGCGGTACCTCTGTCTGTGATGAGGACCTCTGGGGCGCCATGACGCAAGACGATGTTCTCCACGAAGAACTTGGCTACCTCGGCGGCACTGCCTTTGGGCAATGTCTTTGTCTCGGCGTAGCGGGTGAGGTAGTCAGTTGCTACGACGATCCACTTGTTGCCGGAAGTCGACGTCGGGAACGGCCCCAGTAGGTCCATCCCGATTTGCTGGAACGGCCGGTGAGGTGGTTCGATTGGCTGCAGAAGTCCCGCTGGCCTAGTCGGCGGTGTCTTCCGTCGCTGGCAATCTCGGCAAGTCTTGACGTAGTGGGCGACGTCGGCAGCAAGGCGTGGCCAGTAGTACTTTTCCTGTATTCTGGCGAGCGTGCGGGAAACACCGAGGTGTCCAGCCGTCGGGTCGTCGTGTAGGGCCTGCAGGACTTCTGGTCGCAATGATGAGGGCACGACAAGAAGATAGTCCGTTCGAAGCGGTGAGTTCTTTTTCAGGAGAACGCCGTTCCGTAAGAAAAACGACGACAGTCCTCGCTTGAATACCTTCGGAACAACGGCGGTCTTGCACTGGAGGTACTCCATAAGGCCCCCCAGTTCCGCGTCGGCTCGTTGCCTTTCGGCGAAATCGTCGGCACTTATAGTTCCGAGGAAGCAGTCATCGTCGTCGTCTTGCGGCGGCGCGTCGACGGGGGCACGAGAGAGGCAGTCGGCGTCAGAGTGTTTTCGTCCGGACTTGTACACGACGGTAATGTCGAATTCCTGAAGCCTCAGACTCCATCGTGCGAGACGACCTGAAGGGTCCTTCAAGTTAGCTAGCCAACATAAGGCGTGATGGTCACTGACAACTTTGAAGGGCCTGCCATAGAGGTAGGGGCGAAACTTTGACGTAGCCCAGATGATGGCGAGGCATTCCCTTTCTGTTGTGGAATAGTTGGCTTCTGCCTTGGATAATGACCGGCTAGCATAACTGATAACCCTTTCAAGCCCGTCCGTCTTTTGCACAAGGACGGCACCGAGTCCTACGCTGCTTGCGTCGGTGTGTATTTCAGTATCGGCGCAATCGTCGAAATGCGCAAGTATGGGTGGCGTCTGCAGGCGTCGTTTAAGTTCCTCAAATGCTTGCACTTGCTCCGGTTCCCACCTGAATTCCACGTTATTCTTCGTGAGAAGCGTGAGTGGTTCGGCGATGCGTGAAAAGTTTTTGACGAAGCGTCTGTAATAGGCGCATAAGCCGAGAAATCGGCGGACGGCCTTCTTGTCGGTGGGAGGCGCGAAGTCGGCGATGGCCGCTGTTTTCCGCGGGTCTGGGCGCACTCCAGACTTGCTGATCACGTGACCGAGAAACAGGAGCTCGTCGTATGCCAATCGGCACTTTTCTGGCTTCAGGGTCAGTCCAGAGGTCTTGATTGCTTGAAGTACTGCCTCAAGCCGCCGGAGATGCTCGTCGAAGGTCGAGGAAAACACGACGACGTCGTCCAAATACACAAGGCACGTCTGCCAATTCAATCCAGCCAGTACGGTGTCCATGACGCGCTGGAACGTCGCAGGTGCCGCGCAAAGACCGAAAGGCATGACCTTGAACTCAAAGAGGCCGTCGGGTGTTATAAAAGCGGTCTTTTCTCGGTCTCTTTCATCTATTTCGACCTGCCAATAGCCGGTCTTGAGGTCCATCGACGAAAAGTACGTTGCGTTGTGAAGTCGATCCAGGGTGTCGTCTATCCGTGGGAGGGGGTACACGTCCTTCTTCGTGATTTTATTCAGGCGCCGATAATCAACGCAGAAGCGCAGTGTCCCGTCCTTCTTCTTCACTAATATCACGGGTGACGCCCACGGACTCTTTGAAGGCTGGATGATATCGTCGCGTAGCATTTCGTCGACTTGTTTCTTTATGGCCTCACGTTCTCGCGTCGAAACTCTGTAGGGGCTCTGTCGGAGTGGTGGAGAATTTTCTTCTGTTATAATGCGGTGCTTAGCAAGGGGCGTTTGTCGGACCCGCGAGGACGACGAGAAACAGTGCTTGTATTGCAGGAGCAGGGTTTTGAGCTGGTCTTGCTTGACCTTCGGAAGGCTCGGGTTGACGTCAAAATCCGGTTCGGGACCTCTATTCGTCGAAGCAGGTTCGGCAGCATCGAAGAGGGCGAAAGCATCGCTGGCGGCTGCACATTCGTCGATGTAGGCAACCGTCGTACCCATGTTGAGGTGCCTATATTCGTGGCTGAAGTTTGTCAGCAGTACCTTTGCTTTACCGTCATGCAGCTCGGCGATACCTCTTGCGACGCAAATTTGACGATTCAGGAGTAGTTGCTGATCGCCATCGATTGCGCCTTCAAGGTTTGCAGGTTTTTCAATGCCGACGGAAATAATGACGCTGGAGCGCGGCGGAACGGTCACCTGCTCTTCTATCACATTCAGTGCATGGTTCCCTGGCGTCGGGTGGGGCGGGAGCGCTTTGTCTGAGGTTAGTGTTATCGACTCAGACCTCAGGTCGATAACGGCGCCGTGGTCACTTAGGAAGTCCATTCCGAGTATCGCATCCCTGGAGCAGTTTTGTAGGATTACAAAGCTCGCAGGATAAGTGTGGTTATTGATGGTGACTCTCGCCGTGCAGACACCAATCGGTGTTATCAGGTGGCCTCCAGCTGTCCGGATTTCGGGTCCACTCCAAGCGGTCTTTACTTTCTTCAGCTTGGTGGCGAATGGCCCACTGACGACGGAATAGTCGGCTCCGGTGTCGACGAGAGCTGTGATGCTGTGGCCGTCGATAAGGACAACGAGGTCGCTAGTTCGTCGTCTTGCGTTGCGGTTAGGTCGTGGCGTCGGATCACGGCTTCGTCGATTTGTCCCGCTGTTTCTACGTTGCGTCGTCAGGTTTTCTTCGGGCCGCGAAGTTTCGTCGTGAGGGCTCCGTCCGGTTTGCGTCGTGTTCTGAAGGTCTCGTCGCGTTGTCGTCGTCGGCGGCCGCGGAGATTCTTCGGCATTTCGTCGTACAGCAACCGCACCTCTATCGGTTGCTGACCTTAGTTTCCCGGATACGGGCTAGGCGACCGGCCCCGGTTTGGGCCAGTGTACTGCCGGCGGTGCGGTGACATGTAGCGGCCGGGCGACGGCGAGCGGGAAGCTCGTCGTTCTTCCCACTGTGTTCCGGTGAGGTAGTCGTCGATGTCGCGAGGCCGTTCGCCTGGCTGCGGGCGCGGCGCGTTAACGGCGAATCCGCGTAGCCCCATCTGTCGATACTGGCATCGGCGGTATGTGTGGCCGGCTTCCCCGCAGTGATAGCAGAGCGGCCGGTTGTCAGGGGCACGCCAAACGTCGGTCTTTCGGGGGGCGCAGCGTTGTCCTGTCGGCGGGCGGTATGGCGTCGGTGGTGGTGGCGGCGGTGCCTGGCGGCGGAACTGCTGCGGCGACGCGGTGTCTTGACGTGGGCGAGGGGGTGGGGCGTTGCGTCGGGCTGCAGCAGCATAGCTCATGGCTTCCGGCTGAGCCTGCGGTGCTTCGGGAATTCCAAGCGATTGCCGGACTTCCTCGCGGACAACGTCGGCGATTGAATGCACTTGATGCTGCGGCGAAGGTAACAGTTTGCGCAGCTCTTCCCGCACAATCGCTCTGATGGTGTCACGCAGGTCATCAGACTGCAGCGCCTGAACCTCCCCGTAGGTCGTCGTAGGAATGCGGCGGTTGTACTGCCTAGTGCGGATTTCTAGTGCCTTTTCGATTGTGGTGGCCTCTGAAAGGAATTCCGAGACCGTCTTCGGCGGGTTGCGCACAAGTCCGGCGAAGAGTTCTTCCTTCACTCCCCGCATCAGGAAGCGAACTTTCTTTTCTTCGGACATGGCTGGATCGGCATGGCGGAATAGTCGAGTCATTTCTTCGGTGTACAGTCCGACGTTTTCATTGGGGAGCTGTACACGGGTCTCGAGAAGGGTTTCAGCCCTTTCTTTCCGGATGACGCTCGTGAAGGTGTTGAGAAATCCGGTGCGGAAGGGGTCCCATGATGTTAGCGTGGACTCTCGATTCTCGAACCAGGTCCTCGCGCCATCTTGAAGGGCGAAGTAGACATGGCGTAGCTTCTCGTCGCAGTCCCAGTTGTTGAACGTGGAGACTCGGTCGTATGCCTCCAGCCAGCTTTCTGGATCCTCGCATGGTGATCCGCGGAATGTCGGCGGCTCCCTCGGTTGATGCATGACGACCGTTGTAGGCGCCACAGCGGTTGTCATTGTGATCCTGGTCTTGTCCGGTAGGGGTCCGTATTGTGGGGGTAGTCCTTCCAGTCTGCGGCTGGCTCGACTGCCGCTGATGGTGTCGGTGTCTTCTTCGCGACGTGGGCTGGGTTCAAGGCTTGTCGGGGGCGTCCGGAACATGAACGAGCAGCACCTCCACCAGATGTCACGTGGTCGTGACGTCGACGAAGAAAGCAGTCGGCGTTTGCAGAATGAAACTGTTTATTTGGCCGAACTTGTGGCCGGGAAAATGAGAACTAGAACTACAGCAATACACGCTGTACAATGATAGCGGCGAACAGGGCGTCGTCCGTCGATCAACTGACAAGCGGCGAAGTGCGTCGGCTTTTATACAGGTGCTATCGAACTTTCTAGCGATATCGCTGTTGGCGGCGTTATCTCTCGACAAAGCTGGAACATTCTCGTGCGGCGCGCAATCTTAACGGATTGTTCCAAAACAATCGCGAAGCTTCCTACACATCACGGCGAGGCCTGCGCAGCGCGTTGCCCACAGTCTTTGTGGGTGAAGCTTCAACTCATGAAATATAAGACTTGCGGCAATATAACTGGTTGTTTTGTGTTTCGTATCATTCAACGGTTAATAAGTAAATCATTGCAATATTATTTCATATTTACATATTTTGCGCTTCGTTATGTTTTTGTCATGCACTGACATTTCTTTAAACTACATGATTACCTCTCATCGGAGGCTCCTCTGCACTTTGCTCGGTATTGCACCAAATGAAAATCGTGTTTCTTATATGTGTGTACGTCAAAGGGCCTACACTATTCAATGTGTTCGATTTTTTAATTTCTAAATTTTACAATGAACTTTTGTGTTTAGTCATGCACACACTGAATTCTTCCCTTCTGTTCTTCTCCTGAACTTGTATCGCGCCCCATTACATGCAAATCTTGAGTTTCGGAAACAGAACAATAAAAAGAGGTAACAGAAATGTTGTAGGTGGATTCATCCTTTATGCTCTAGCACATGCTGGCTGCGGGCAAACACGAATGCGCGGCCAAGCACAGCACGCGCGCGAGCGCACGCGAACAAAAAAAAAAAAAATGCCGGCGCGGGGCATAGGAGAGGAGAAAAAGCAAGCCTACAAAAAAAAACGGTGCGCGGCATGGGAGAGGAGGAAAAGCAAGCGCACAAAAAAAAAAGAAAGAAAACGGCGCGCGGAGAGGAAGGAAGAGGGGGTGGAGGCGAGCGGCTGTTTTTACTGTTGCCCTGACGATGTAAGCAACGTAATCGCTACGTCATCGCCCCTTGAACGGTGACACCCGTGGTACGCGGGAAAGCCGTCTTTTTGTTAATGTGAAAAGTATTAGTCGTTATTCGGCGAATTTTTAGGGCACCTCGTTTGGACTTTGCAGCAAACGTCTATTTCCTCTTTTTTTTTTTTCGTAACTAAAGTACGTGCCAAGAAACGACGTCAAGCCCACCGACGGTGCGGGCGACGCCGCTCCCGTCCGCTTCTTTTTAGCAGCAACAGGAGCAGAACCATTTTCATGAACAGGATGATTATATTCGTGTTGGGCAATAATAGCATGGCCGTGAACAGGCGTCAACAAGGCGATCGCACAAGCGTTGGCGATCTCGCAAACATCGTTGGCTGTGTCCCGTGATGCAGACGTGAACTTAGCAGCGCACGCGCCGATTGCGCCGATGTCGATTACTTGTGCATACCGCGGTTGTTACTTTGGTCATTGCGCTGTTAATTACTTCTTAAATAGTCAAAACAGTGGTGGGTGAAGCACAATCAATATTTTAACGACAGTCTAATTCGCTTCGATTGATAACGCGCCGTTCTAGGCTGCACATGGAGAGTTTTAAACGCAACGATCAAGCAACACTGTGCCTCGCTTGCCAGTGGTTGCGCGCCCTTTTCCTCCACGGGGCGCGCCGCGACGCATTTGACGCGTAGGCGCGTGGAACGCGTGCCGGCGCTTGCCAGTGGTTGATGCTTAACTCAATAGCGCTCTCGGCGCTGTCGGCGCTCGCGTCGGCGGAGCGTTTCGATTTCGCGTCCTATGGGAGATATACGAAGAAACCGACCCTTGATTCAGCGACCCGGCCAAAGTTGAACCATTTGCTTACCGCCCACCCATCCTGAACTGGTACGGCTGTTCATACTTGTGGACGTTGCCGATCAAAAAGTAAATATTACGCATACCTGAGACGCAACATCACTAGGTAAGTATTAGGCGGTGTGTTCCTTTAATAGAAAGTACAAAGATACGTAATTCTAAAGCCCATAGTTTCTTAAGCTGCGCTGAAAATGCCATATGCGCGCCGACGAACGCCCTCTGCCACGGAGGAAGGAAACCCTCTGCACAAGCTCATGTTTCCCGACGTATTGCCAGATGGCATCCAAATCTCACGCAGCTAAAACGCAGCGCCTCCTCCCTTGCCTCCTCTATCGTCTTTATACGGCATTCGCAGCGGAGCATGCAGATACGCGGCCAATTTTTTCATTGTCTAGCGAACCTAACGATATTAATCCGATGCTTTCGCACAACTTATACTCCATGCTGTGACTATGGTGTCTACAAAGGCCAAAAGTATACTCCACGGCTAGATTCACAACACAGACCCATCATTCCAGTTTGACCCTGCTACGGATGACATCGCAATTATAGAATGGGGAGCACGGATAACGAGCGCACATTTACGCCAATGGATCGGCGGCCCTCGCCACCTGCTCTACAGGTGCTGTTGTCATCCCAGCATCCCGAGTGATCGTCAAACTCGAAGTGATCCATAGAATTTACCGGAATCTTATGAAAAATATCAATAATCATCGTGCTCTTCATCCCCTGCCGAGAAGCTTTTCTGACAATGCGAAGAGTGAATACTAGGAGGGTTGTTCAAAAAGCAAGGGCTGTTTGGTCCCCCTAAAAATAAATATTCGTTAGTAAAAGTTCATATTGACGGGTTTATTTTAGTACAAACCTACTTCACTTTTCTACATAATCACCGTTAACTTCTCAGCACATTTCGTATAGCTGCACCAGTTTCTTCAGTCCCTCTGCATATAAGTTCGCCGCCTGGGAATTGAACCAGTTGACAACGGCGGTTCTGAGTTTCTCGTTGTCTTTAAATCCCTGTACCCTCAAGCCACTGTTTCAAGTGCAAGAAGAGAAAATAATCACTTGGTGCAAGGTGGGGTATGTAGGGCGGGCGATCAAAACATTTCCAACCAAAATCTTGAATCTTCTTTATGGTTCTGGCTGCGGTGTGAGGACACGCGTTGACATGGAGGAGGACAATTCCAAACGACAATTTCCTGCGCCGTCGATTTTGGATCGCACGTCTCAGACTGGTGAGCGTTTCGCCGTACACGTCAGCTGTAACTGTGGTCCCACATTCCATGAAATCAGCCAAAAAGGACGCCTTTTTCTTCCCAGAAAACGGTAGCCATCATTTTCTGACTCGAGTAAGGAGATTTCTTGAATTTTAGCAGGAAAGCTGTTAGGAAATCGTTCCTTGTGAGTCGATCCAGAAAACTATCGTCATCATAAACGGGTATGCGCCACAGAAATTGGGTAAATCCCACTACTCGGCACTGGCCCGCTAAAAATGAATAAGGCAACAGTTAGCCCAACAAATGGCTGCGAAGCGACGGCGGCGAGCCGAAGACCCCGAGTACATACAACTATAGAGAATACAGTGGAACGGGAAAGGCAGCGGCGGCTGCGAGAAGACACCGAAGCGATGGAAGGCCTCTGCCAACGACGACGTGCCCGTAGGTATAAGAGAGGTGCGAACGCTCGGTTTCAGCGCGAGGTTCTGTCTCTGGAGTTTAGAGAACCGTGTCGTATCTGTGACTATCTGTGGTTTACCCCGAACCTCTCGGCGCTGAGAATCAACGTAGAAACAACCTAGCATCACCTAGCTAAAGCCTAGCAACAATCCAGAAACAACCAGATGAGTCCTCAGAATAGTCCAGTTTCGCTGTTTCAAGCCTTGCGCGGCTTAGTGCAAGGTTCGCCAATTATTTTTTTTTCCGGTTTTGTTCAAGAAAAGTGGCGCCACTGCATTGATTCTTGCTTTAACACGACAGCATTAAAGCTCTCGTTTCGCAGAAATTCCGATGTCGGCTTCGATGTCGGTGTCGGCGTCGGCGTCGTTGGTGGTGAGCGAGAAGTCGGCGTTGTCTGTGAGCGAAAAATCGAAAGAGATGCCAATAAAATAAACTACGAAAAATCTTCGATTTTAGTGAGAACCGAACCCATGCTTTCTGCGTGGTAAGCAAGTGTTCTACCACGGAGCCACGATGTTGCTTGAAACTGCTTCGAAAAAAAGCAAACGCTATATGAATGTCATGTAGCGGAAGGAGTCACCTTCACGCATGTAATATTTCGTGGCAGAAGCGCAGAATCGCGCCATGCGTCAAAACATGTCAATTGCGCAACGAACGGGTGTTTCAAAGGCACACCCATTACAAAGCGCACAAACATATTTAATCATAATCAGCAGCGAGAGTATCAACAAAGTGAGCAGCTGCGTAGGTTCGCGTGTTGCCTTACAGACGCGTAGTGGGCCTTTCGCCGATTTGCAAAAAGAAGAATTACGGTGTAACGGGCACTTCGCAACTGCAATTGCAGTAGGCTTCCTAGAATAGTTTGAAACAGCCAGTGTTACGCGAACAGACGTTCGTTTTCTTGTGGCACGGTTGTGGCATCCACCGAGAACCAAAACCAGGCTAGCAGTTGAGAAGGCTATGCGCATGGGGCCCGATTACGCTCTCGCGTTCTACCCTTGAAGGCGAAGCTCAAGCGACCTCCAAGTTTTTTGTTTGTTTGTTTGTTTGTTTGTTCGTTCGTTCGTTTGTTTGTTTGTTTGTTTGTTTGTTTGTTTGTTTGTTTGTTTGTTTGTTTGTTTGTTTGTTTGTTTGTTTGTTTGTTTGTTTCTACAGCGGCGTAGGATATCCAAGTTTCGTTGCATGTGACCATGTGTGAAAACAAGTAATCTCCGTCTTGTCGGTAGCAGTCCAAAACCACCGTCCGCATGACAATCTGTGCTGTTTGATCTGATCGGTAAGCATTTTTGCTACCCACCTTGCGCACGCTTTCTGATATCCGAACTCTTCAGTTGCAATCGAGTATTGTAGTGCGGCCAACAAGAGGAAATTTATCCGACAGACCACTATGTGTCAGTCGTCGATCTAATTGCAATTGGCGGTCCACTTGTTGAACAGTTTTATTGGTCTGGATGATGGGCCTGCCACTCCGCTCTTCGTCGTGCACATTTGTGCCGCCATTTGTAAAATCTCGACACCATTTTCTGACCTTTTCTTCATTCATCATTGTAGTTCCATGAGCTAGGCACAAATCCCCATGAATTTAAGCTGATGAACCTTTTGCATGAAAAAATCAAATCACAGCCGGCACTTCACAACAGGCGGGAGCAACGATTTTCACGGGCATAGTCGTCTGCATTTCCCGACAAGCAGACGACTACTGAGCCAGAAGTATAACTTGAGTGCCATCGCGAAGAATTAACATATAGGGCTGCACAAGTAAATCTTTATTCTGGTGTGTAGATACTTAAATATTAGCAAACTACCCTTACCTTTTGTTATGACCATCGTACTTTTAGCTTTGGTGAGATGATATACAGGTTAGCTTTTATCAGACTGGCTTTGCTGCAATCAAAAAGTCCATCCCTGGTCACGCGAACGGTAGGCTTGGTGTACAGGATCCGACTCGACCGATCGTTGTCCTTGTTTATGTCCGGTTGTCCTTTGAGCGGATGATAAAATGATAAAACAAAACGTCTCAAAACGGGAATTTGAAGGTGAAGACATATTGGCGTTGTGGCCAGGCAGTGGACATTCATATCCGCACTCTTGCTACGAGATGTCGTTACTAAATGCACACTAGACACATGTTTGCTCTCTCTTTTACTTTCGAGTGATTAACAGTCGTATTGGCTTAGCTTGTCAGTCTCGTGTAAGTCAAACACGAAACGTAATAAACAAATCGCAGCCTACGTACCTTGCGGGCGTGTGGCTTCTGTTTGTCCTGCTTTTGTTGGACGTTCAAGTTTCAGGCCTGACGCGTCTAAGTCGAGAGGGCAATCCTTCACTTCCGTTTCTGATGGTCACAGTTACTGCCCCATAGTTACATAAGTACGTATCATTTCTCTGCGACAGCAGTTGAGTGCTCAAAACTAGGTTTTCTGTCCATCCGTGCATTTCTTCCGTTGCGCTGGCCACGACCGCTTTCGCCATCGACGACATTGAGGTCTTTCCGACGTCAGGCTGCCTCGGTCGAAATTCCCATCTTCGTCTTTGCCGCAGCGTGAGGAAAATGAAAAGTTCTTCGCACAATGCTCTATTAAGATGCGAAGCAATGCGCATTTAAGAGTGGAACGCGCTCCACCACCGAGTTTATCACGCAACGACAACGCTTGGCAGTTGGCTAAAAGCTTCACGCAGAATCTGAAAGCAGTACCACGTCTGCAAGTCTTTTAGTGCGCACAACGAGCAATACTGTAGTGAATAGAGATGACGTGCTTGTCACAAAGTGTTCTTCACGAGGCGACGGAGTGTTCGCGGGATATTTTTTGTTGTCGTACTCGCGAGAACAGCGTCGGAGCCATAAAGAAGCCTTACGTAACTGTGGTGACGATAAGCCTCGCATATGTGAGATACCCTCAGTGGATATACCGAGACTAAGTTGACATAGAGAATAAGGTGGTTGGTGGATAAGGACGTCAGAAACGTCGACAACGTCAATGTCAACAATGGCAGTGTCATGTAGTTTGAACATTAGTTCACCAGAATCTCACCCGCGAAAGTATAGCCCGCATATAAGCGATACGCAAATACAAGAATCGCTTAAATGGTGCTATTCCAGTCGTGATATCAGTTCTGTTTAAGTTTTGGCCTCAGAGTTAGTTAATCCATAGGAAGACATTCAAGACAAATCCTACATATTGGTTTGCACAAACACTATATAATCACTTAATGAAACTTCAAATTAGAACCTTATTTCAAGTGCCACGCTGCCGACACGTTAGCTATTAGGGTGCTTGGTCGCTGTCCTATCGGACGACAGAAACGAAAAAAATGTCACTGTTCCACGCAACGTTTTTCGAAACTCACTAGAATGACCAGAACGCAACATCATCTTGACGGGTGAACTTGTCATCTAGTTGGTTGAACGTCGTCTCCTACAATCATCTTGACAGCGAGCAAAATAATTGAAGACGGACACGCGGCACCAGACTCATCTGAATCGAACATATTGAAATATTGAAATGGCACCACATCGAAAAGGAGAACATGACTATAACAGTTTAACCAAAGGTTATAAATTGCAACTAAGTAAATCCGGCCTACTTACGCATGGGGAGTATATGATTGATAAAGTATGTCTGCATCACGTCATTCAAATTCCTCAACTTGCACTATTCAGTCACACAAGAAGGAAGTTGAGCACTGGACAAAACTGGAAAAGTCGTCACTTACGTACGTAATCTGCATAATAAATATTTCATTTAAAATGTTAAAGTAAATTATTTTTAAAATATTTAAAATGTTCGCAATTTTTGAAATAACTAATGCATTTTTATACAAGCATAACCTTCTTTCTTTTTATCCAGTTTACCTTGGCTTGGATGAAAGCAGTTACGTGAGGACTAATTAGGCAAACAGACCCCATGACACCATGACGCTGTCGCGTTCAGGGAGTTCAGCGCTGAAAAGTTGCTACATGCTTACTTACTAGACAGATGCGCTTGTGTGACTCCTCTCCCTTCTTTACTAGCTGCGCGTCTTGTGCATTCCAGTAAGCTGAAGAGGTCGCCGAAGGTTCTTGTCTTTTTACCAGACTATACGGACAAAGATGTCAACTTCGGCTCGTGTTGTGTTGCACACCGGCTTCACTGAAACTACACTTCACCCTACATTTGAAACTACATCCGCTGTTTGTAGCGCTTGGATGCAAGGCTCTGCCGCAACAGAATTTATTAGTAGTACTGTTTTACAACACGTTTCACCGTTTATAACTGCTATCATCAAAAACAAATTCCCTCTTCCCCCCGCCTCGCCCGGACTTTTAATAAAGTTTATTCACTCACTCACTCTTTGGTTACCATCTGTTCGCAAAACGTCAACTGACGTAGTCGACAGAGTGAAAGAAACTCATAAAACTCGATCGAGTGAGTTTTATATGAGTTTCGAAATCCCGTTCGAACAAGCGACGTAATAAGAAATGTAGCATACACTGTGTTCCATCTTAATGTACAAGTGTCTAAGTCGCGATGTTCACGCGTCTTCGTACATGGCTTCCAAAAGGAGGCTAGCTGTGAGGAGAGCTGGCAAAACCCGCCGAGGGACTGCGAAAGCCTGAGCGACAATACCCAAGTTCTCGCTCATTTCCCTCTCCCTCTTATTCTCCTTTTTAATTTTTCCTTTGACAAAAGGAAGAAAGGAATGAAAAGAAGCAGAGAGAAAGGGAGAGGCAGCATTGAGAGTAATTGCGTTTGACGGGGGAGTTTGGATGCGCAGAACTGAGGCGCGAAGTCGGGGCATTCCATAATCGATCGCGTGGGCCGCACAGCGCCTTACAGGGGGGTGCGGGCATATATGCTGCGTGTGCCGGTAAAATGAAAGGGCCGCATGGCGCAAACCACCCTATGTCATAGGCTGCGCTCCCCAGTACGGCTCCTGCGCGACGCGCGGCGCCAAGCCTCACCTTGTACCATATGTAACACCTCTATTATGGGCGGTAACAGCGCACACACTCACGGGACGGATAGAAGGGAACACAAACAAGCGCCGACTCTCAACTGAGGTTTATTGCAACAAACAAATAATTTGAACACTTGCGATAAACGTATAGAACATGCGCAGAGGGGCCAGCGAGGGACCTTGTCTACGTCATTAACAGACTTAAGGCTGCGAGTGACTGCGCAGGCGCGACAAAAATGGTTGTCAAACAAACATGCCACTGATTAATATTTCTTCTTTTTCATGCAATGATACCGATGTTTGACTAACGCAGGACTCCCCTTCTTTTTTGATATAGTAGGCTTCTACCAGTTCTCTTGTCATCTGATCACTATGTTTGAAGAGCACTGTCGTTTCATTGTACAAAGGCGTACACCCACACGTGTTGCAGTGCGAAGGCAGATTCGCGTACGTGCAGGACTTGAAGGATCCGGAGTGTTCTTTTAATCGTGTATAGAGACAGCGCCCCGTTTGCCCGATATACGCTTTTTTACATGTTAAGGGAATTCTGTACACTACCCCTAGCGCACAGGGTATTGAAGCGTCCCTGTGTTTCACACCGCACTTATTTTGGCTAGAGCTTTTTCTGTCAAGTTTTTTGTTCACCATCGGGCACAATTTTCCTAATTTGTTTCCTGCTGAGAATAGTACCTGTACGTCGTACCTTGATGCCACATTTTTTAGTCCATGGGCTAATCTATGCTTGTAGGGCATGGTGGCACATTTCTTTGACCTCTCTTGTTTTTCAACACTTTTTTCTCCCTTCTTGATCTGACGTATCAGACCTTCGCAAACAGAAGTGATGACAGGTGTCGGGAAGCCGGCTGCCTGAAGGCGACACACCTGTTCAGAGAAGGGAACTGGTAGAAGCCTACTATATCAAAAAAGAAGGGGAGTCCTGCGTTAGTCAAACATCGGTATCATTGCATGAAAAAGAAGAAATATTAATCAGTGGCATGTTTGTTTGACAACCATTTTTGTCGCGCCTGCGCAGTCACTCGCAGCCTTAAGTCTGTTAATGACGTAGACAAGGTCCCTCGCTGGCCCCTCTGCGCATGTTCTATATGTTTATCGCAAGTGTTCAAATTATTTGTTTGTTGCAATAAACCTCAGTTGAGAGTCAGCGCTTGTTTGTGTTCCCTTCTATCCGTCCCGTGAGTGTGTGCGCTGTTACCGCCCATAATGTATCACCAACTAGCCCAACTATCAGTCTTGTAACACCTCTCCAGGCAAGGCCAATGGCGAGAGGGCTACAATATAATGTTCGTAATAATAGTCCCCAGCCTATATTTTATGTCCACTGTAGAGCGAAGGACACTGCCCAAGATACCCAAGTGATATCCAACTTTATGCCAACAAATTTCATAATTTCATCACTCCACCTAACTTTCTGCGGACTTCGGCTGCGCTTCCCATCCCTTGGTATCCACTCTGTCGCTCTAACTGACCACCCGCTATCTTCCCTGCGCATTACGTGGTCTGCACAGCTCCATTCGTTTCTCCTAAAGAAAATTGGAATATCGGCTACCTCTGATTGCTCTGTAATCCACTCTTCCTGACTCTTGATGTTAAGCCAACCATTTCCAGTTCCATCGCACGCTGCGTGCTCCTAAAAAGCTTCCCCATTACTCTGTTGTAGCGCACGTTTCTGCCCACAGTTCTGCTCATTTTAACCTACGTAACCACAAGACCATTTGACTTAGGTGGGTTGGTTCATCTTGAGTAAAACTTGAGGCAGCTCGAAAAGACATGGACAGGTACCAGAACACCATCTTTCCACAACAAATTGTAAGTGTCCAGTGTCTGCTGAGCAATGATCTTGGTGAACTCTTCTGTTACGTGTGGGCATTTCGGTTGCTTGAACATTTGTGTTTTGTGAACTCTTATGCTGAGTAAACATGTGCTTGTATCGAAGTACTGGGACTAAGTGCGCGAGTGTCCGTCCATATGCCTAACTGTATAGTTTTGTGATTTACCACTTTACGACGCAAGCTATTACGAAAGAGAAGAGCAGTAGCCGGCGCCGCACGTAGTACGTCCGCACGTCCTTAAGTACATTTAGTTAAAAAAGAACGCCCTCTTTCGGTTGTTTTCTTGTTCCTATCCTGGTGCCTTCGTGCAGCCTCAAGTTGTATTCAACCACAAGACGTAGTCGGCCCTCATCATCTGCAAATTACTCTTAGTTCTTGTCTTGTTTTAGAATGCCTTAGATGCCTCATAAAACGCGAAAAGTGACCGGCGTCCCGCGTCGTAGTCTCCCGTCGGGGTCCACACAGTGTTGCAAAAAAGTCATCATCAAGCGATGACGCCCCCGTATGACTTCTTCATGACCCCACATATCGCCCTAATTTGTGCCGTCATCATGACGTCACTGTGACGTCACGTGCTGACGTCATCACATGATATTGTAGCTTGGTCAAAGGTAGGCCGTCAATCACGGAGGCAGTGCAAAACCAGGTGAGGTGCCTCCGATCCTGGAGGCAGTGGAAAACCACGTTAGGTGCAGAAAGCTTTCGGAGGGTGGCGGGGCAAGATCAATACGTCGACTGAGAAGAAAAAGAAGATGGCTTTAACCTTCGAGTCGTCTTAGGTGAGTGCATAAGGGACCATGTGAGTTCGTCCTCTTTTCCGACATCTTCCAGTTGCAGTCCGTCCACTTTACGATATCCGGCTTTTTTGTTTGTTTGTTTGCACCTTCTCGTGTAATACTTGAAGGCATTTCGAACTAGAGGCGTGACATTAGTCATCGAACAAAATTATATTCAATGCGCCACCATTGTAAACACAGGTAATTGTTCATAAAATGAAACACTGGTCAAACAGCTTTGGTAATTTGGCTTACTTTCCTGATTAGAACTTTGTGCAAAGCCAAGTGTGTCGGGAATGTCATTGTCGTGTCTCTTGTCGAAGTTCTTCTTTATGAGCCGTCTGTAAGTTTCTTCTCGCCTCGCACTATAGTCGACTGCACTTGTAGTTTCGAAGTGGCGCGACGTATACGTTGTACCTGAACGCGCATCTCAACGAAAGCTTACTGTTCTGCACGGGCATACTAATATGCAAATGTATACCTGCACCTCAATTCCAACAGCCTGCTGATACAGAGAGTGTGACAAGACGACGATCATTCGATAAAGATAACCCGCTTCCCCGAAGGAATGGAATAGACCAAATCCATTTCAGTGAATCGCTTCAACATGGCAAGTCTCGTCGTCGCATGGATGACATCGATGTACCACCTATAGTCGTTAACAACCAAAGAATAAGTACAAGTTTCACCCACAGCCACGACGGTCCCACCCTCATAGAGTTTTCATAGACATTCCATCCAACCATATTTACTAGTTTCCATGACCTAGTTACCGTGACTAGTTTCCAGGAATACTTTTCGGAGGGGGCCCACCTGCTGAAGGCATTGACTATTTAAGACAAAACACCTATTTTCCTTATTTATTTTCGGTAAACACCCCCTCCGTCAAAACTTCAGAAAGGGGGGCTAGCCGCCCCCCCCCCCCCTTTTCCCACTCGCCTCGCTACCTGCGGAGCGAAACGTGTCATTTTATGTTTCTTCTTGCTCATCTTTCAAATATGCAGTCATGGGGCATGCTTTCCCATGCTCGGTTGCCTAGCGCCGTCACGACGGACCATTTGTGAGCCCACACGACTGCATAGGTTCAAGTTACGGCGCCCAGAAGCATGCGGCAATATTGTTTTCATGGTGAAAACAATATTCGGCAAACAATATCTGCTTTTGGTTGCACATTCAGAGCGCTTAAGGACAGCAATATTCCCACCGAGGGTCATTCTGTGATTGTTTTGATGAAACACTTCAAATCTGCTTTTGGATGCACAATCACAGCGCTTAAAGAAAAGAATAATTCCTCCCGAGCGGCCTTCTGTGATTGTCTTCATGAAACGATCCAGATCTGCTCTTGGATGCACAATCACAGCGCTTAAGGAAAACAATAATTCCTCCCGATGGCCTTTCTGTGATTGTCTTGATGAAACACTCCATATCTGCTTTTTGATGCACACTCACAGCGCTTAAACGAAAGCAATAATTCCTACCGAGGGCCCCTCTGTGATTGTCTTGATGGAACACTTCAAATCTGCTTTTGGATGCACAATCACAGCGCTTAAAGAAAAGAATAATTCCTCCTGAGGGGCCTTTCTGTGATTGTCTTCATGAAACGCTGCAGATCTGCTCTGGATGCACAATCACAGCGCTTAAAAAAAGAATAATGCCGGCCGAGCGGCCCATCTGTGATTGTCTTGATGAAACACTCCAGATCTGCTTTGATTGCACACTCACAGCGCTTAAGGAAAGCAATAATTTCTCCCGATGGCCCTTCTGTGATTGTCTTGAGGAAACACTCCATATCTACTTTTTGATGCACACTCACGCGCTTAATGAAAGCAACAATTCCTACCGAGGGCCCTTCTGTGATTGTCTTCATGAAACACTTCAAATCTGCTCTTGGATGCACAATCACAGCGCTTAAGGAAAACAATAATTTCTCCCGATGGCCCTTCTGTGATTGTCTTGATGAAACACTCCATATCTACTTTTGATGCACAACTCACAGCGCTTAGGAAAGCAATAATTCCTACCGAGGGCCCTTCTGTGATTGTCTTCATGAAACGCTCCAGATCTGCTCTTGGATGCACAATCACAGCGCTTAAGGAAACAATATTTCTCCCGATGGCCCTTCTGTGATTGTCTTGATGAAACACTCCATATCTACTTTTTGATGCACACTCACAGCGCTTAAGGAAGCAATAATTCCTACCGAGGGCCCTTCTGTGATTGTCTTGATGAAACACTTCAAATCTGCTCTTGGATGCACAATCACAGCGCTTAAAGAAAAGAATAATTCCTCCCGAGGGGCCCTTCTGTGATTGTCTTCATGAAACGCTCCAGATCTGCTCTTGGATGCACAATCACAGCGCTTAAGGAAAACAATTATTCCTCCCGATGGCCCTTCTGTGATTGTCTTGATCAACACTCCATATCTGCTTTTTGATGCACACTCACAGCGCTTAAGGAAAGCAATAATTCCTCCCGAGGGGCCCTTCTGTGATTGTCTTCGTGAAACACTCCAGATCTGCTCTTGGATGCACAATCACAGCGCTTAAAGAAAAGAATAATCCCTCCCGATGGCCCTTCTGTGATTGTCTTGATCAAACACTCCATATCTTTAAAAGAACCCCAGGTGGTCGAAATTTCCGGAGCCCTCCACTACGGTCGTCTCTCATAATCATCCGTTAAACCCCCAGAATTATTATTATTAACACTCCATATCTGCTTTTTGATGCACACTCGCAGCGCTTAAAGGCCAACTTCGGCGATTTTTTGGCCATGTCAAAGTAATGGTGCTTTATGTTCCTGAGACGCTCCTGTTACGGGCCCGATAGCAGGAAATACTCGGCAAATTGGAGAATAATTTTAAATAGGCCAAAAAAGCGCAACACCGAAACCGAAACCAAACCGAGTGTACTGTCTACGTATGACGTAGACGTTGTTACGACCGAACCGGAAGTCGTGCAAGGCATGCCGGTCACGCCGGCGCGGAGTATGAAAACTGTGACAGCCGGGACACCAGCGAAGCGCCGGCCAAACCAACGCTGTCTGTTGCCTTGTGGACAGCAGACGCTCGCTGTAGCGCCTAGAGCGCCGAAGTTAGCGGTGCCCTCGGCTGCGTCACCTTCCGCCGCCTTGCCAATACGACGTCACAGACGCAATGTTGCCAATAATTGTGGGAAGCCAGGAGGGCGTTTGCAGACAATCTTTAAAATTCATTGCAAACAATCTGCGCATGTCTCAAGCCTGTAATTTGGCATAAATGACGGAAACGTGCAAAGGAACGTACCCAGCGAATTCACTGAGATCCATCGACCTCGAAAAATCGCCGTAGTTGGCCTTTAAGGAAAGCAATAATTCATACCGAGGGTCCTTCTGTGATTGTCTTGATGAAACACGTCCAATCTGCTTTTGGATGCACAATCACAGCGCTTAAAGAAAAGAATATCCTACCCGAGCGGCCCTTCTGTGATGGTCTTCATGAAACGATCCAGATCTGCTCTTGGATGCACAATCACAGCGCTTAAGGGAAAACAATAGTTCCTCCCGGTGGCCTTTCTGTGTTTGGTCTTGATGAAACACTCCATATCTGCTTTTGATGCACACTCACAGCGCTTAAGGAAAGCAATAATTCCTACGAGGGCCCCTCTGTGATTGTCTGATGAAACACTTCAAATCTGCTTTTGGATGCACAATCCACAGCGCTTAAAGAAAAGAATAATTCCTCCCGAGGGGCCCTTCTGTGATTGTCTTCGTGAAACGCTCCAGATCTGCTCGTGATGCACAATCACAGCGCTTAAGGAAACAATAATTCCTCCCGAGGGGCCCTTTGTGATTGTCTTCATGAAACGCTCCAGATCTGCTCTTGGATGCACAATCACAGCGCTTAAGGAAAACAATAATTCCTCCCGATGGCCCTTCTGTGATTGTCTTGATGAAACACGCCAGATCTGCTTTTGGATCCGCAGTACAGCGCTTAAAAAAAGAATAATGCCTGCCGAGGGGCCCATCTCTGATTGTCTTGATGAAACACTCCAGATCTGCTTTGGTTGCACACTCACAGCGCTTAGGAAAGCAATAATTCCTACCGAGGGCCCTTCTGTGATTGTCTTGATGAAACACTTCAAATCTGCTTTTGGATGCACAATCACAGCGCTTAAAAAAAGAATAATTCCTCCCGAAGGGCCCATCTGTGATTTTCTTGATGAAACACTCCAGATCTGCTTTTGGTTGCACACTCACAGCGCTTAAGAAAAGCAATAATTCCTACCGAGGGCCCTTCTGTGATTGTCTTGATGAACACACTTCAATCTGCTTTTGGATGCACAATCACAGCGCTTAAAAAAAGAATAATTCCTCCGAGGGGCCCTTCTGTGATTCTCCAGATCTGTTCTTTGATGCACAATCATGGCGCTTAAAGAAACAATAATTCCTCCCGATGGCCCTTCCGTGATTGTCTTGATGAAACACTCCAGATCTGCTTTTGGATCCGCAGTAACAGCGCCTAGGAAAAGAATAATTCCTCCCGACGGGCCCATCTGTGATTTTCTTGATGAAACACTCCAGATCTGCTTTTGGTTGCACACTCACAGCGCTTAAGGAAAGCAATAATTCCTACCGAGGGCCCTTCTGTGATTGTCTTGATGAAACACTTCAAATCTGCTTTTGGATGCACAATCACAGCGCTTAAAAAAAGAATAATTCCTCCCGAGGGGCCCTTCTGTGATTCTCCAGATCTGTTCTTTGATGCACATCATAGCGCTTAAAGAAAACAATAATTCCTCCCGATGGCCCTTCCGTGATTGTCTTGATGAAACACTCCAGATCTGCTTTTGGATCCGCAGTAACAGCGCCTAAGGAAAGCAATAATTCCTACCGAGGGCCCTTCTGTGATTATCTTGATGAAACACTCCAGATCTGCTTTTGGTTGCACACTCACAGCGCTTAAGGAAAGCAATAATTCCTACCGAGGGCCCTTCCTGTGATTGTCTTGATAAACACTTCAAATCTGCTTTTGGATGCACAATCACAGCGCTTAAAAAAAGAATAATTCCTCCCGAGGGGCCCTTCTGTGATTCTCCAGATCTGTTCTTTGATGCACAATCATAGCGCTTAAAGAAAACAATAATGCCTCCCGATGGCCCTTCCGTGATTGTCTTGATGAAACACTCCAGATCTGCTTTTGGATCCGCAGTAACAGCGCCTAAGGAAAGCAATAATCCTACCGAGTGCCCTTCTGTGATATCTTGATGAAACACTCCAGATCTGCTTTTGGGATGCTGTCACTGATCCCGTTAATGGGGATTGCAATTGGCCTCGAGATCTTGGAGTGGCGCCCTCTCGCACGTCCAGAGGGGGGCTCCGCTTTCAACCGCGCTGCAGCAGCAGCTGCTCCTGTATGCGCATCGTCTGCTTCAGGCGGAACTTTGTCGAACGAAGAGCCTCGCGACAGTCAACTAACGTCTACAACGAATGTTTTCGAGGGTAATGTTGAACTTGTTTTAGTTGCGGCCCAATCGACAGGGCCGAGAAATCCCCCGGATGGCCGACGAGTGCGCCGATGCCACCGACCGCATTGCTGCTAAGAAGTGAAACTATGTGTGAGTGTTCCCGCTCGTTATCCTTGTTTCCGCCGTACGGATACTAATTAGTTTGGGTGTTCTTTCGATATTTAAGTAAGCGTGCCGTTCTCCCAGCATCTACAAGTATGCAGATAAAGCTTGTGAAATGTCGCGGTGCCTCATCGAGGGCGAGGCGGTGTACGACGCAGGCCACGTTGTTGAATGCGCGTCGAGGTCGTCAACGGAGATCGCATCACCGTCGCAGCTCTTGTCCTGCAAACAAGTGCGCAAGTGCCGCCTTGTTGCACACCCCCTACCGATGCCCATGATCGCAGTTTGTCCTGTAATGTTGGTTCAGTGAGAACGATATACGTGGTAGTTCATATTAATACCGCACAGGGCCGTCGCATGGGCATTAGAATATAACAATAATTAATCGATGATTATACCACGCACAGGTCCAGAGAGATTAACGTGGCAAAGGCAAGCTGGTCCATTTTCACGCCACGCAGCCTAACGAAAAGCTTAAAGAGCTCCGCTTTTAAAAAGGTGTCTGTACTGCCTCAGGTGAAAACTTTTAGAGAATGTGCACTAAACAGCAGCAACAGGTTTCGCTTATGACTTCATGATAAGTAGTCCGCTAGGCGCGCGCTTGCCTTCCTAAGTAAAACACGTATTTACACAATCCAAATGCAGCCGCACTCTCAGATATCTGCGCCGCTCAGCTGAGCTCACGAGGCGCGCTTACGTGCGAGGCAATTCGGAGGCCGCGTCGTCGGCTCCTTGTCTAGGGGCCTTCGCGGCAGGTTGTGGGACGGCACCGCACCTGGTGTAAGTCGCCTATGCTTATAGCCTGCGTGCAATAAACGGCTTAAGTATTGGCGATGCGCTTAAACACAGTCACAAGCTTACCTAAGAGTGGCGCGAAGTCGCTGTCCGCGAAGTGCTTGCTGCACACGGTCGATGAAAGCGTGGGGCGCATTCCCATTCTGAGCTTGACGATCCACTTTTTCCTCAGCTTCGGGACCTTAGGGTAGTTGTAAAAGCTAACGCCTTTTTCACGAGCGGACGAATTATACTGAGGCACGGAGCAGTACTGCACCATTGCGCAGCACTCGCCGCGGAGACAAGCGGCTGCAGTTCTAAGAAACAAAGAGCTGTAGTTCTAAATGAATGTTGAAAGCAGCCCCACGGTTGTTCGAACAGCGTCAGTAGCCACCATACGCAAGATAACCGATCGAACTGCTTTTTTGTTTGAGGTTTACCACAACGGTGGTTTCAACACGGCGCTGAGCCTACGTAGCAGACGAAAGCGCGCGAATCCCCGCTCTGACGTCATACAGGCGCCGTTCGCAGCGCCGCCATCGGTCGCACCAGGCCAATAGCCGGGCGGATTCCAAGGGCTGACGTCTCGGCCCTCCGAAAACGCACCATTAAAGCGCGGACAATTCAGAGTTGGTCCTATTAGTGCGCAAGCGAACGCCGGTTGTGGTCCAAAGAGCGAGTCAGAGCCGAGAGTCGATAACACAAACGAAATATATTCTCAGTTAATGCAGTACAACATCACAAACACATGCACACTCGGCTGGTATCAGTTACAACTTCATATAACTCAGATGGTCTGAACACAACGGGAACTAAACAAACAGATCACGCGCTACAAATGCAATCTCATGCATTACAACTATTCAAGAACAGTTGAAGTCCTGAATATTCAACTGCGTATCCAGTCCACAATTCTTGGACGGTACTTGAATGCTTCTATTCAGGAAACATTCACGCAAACTTTAGCGCTGATTGTCGTTGTTTCTTCCGTCGTCGTACCTTGTCACGGCTCAGATTCTTCCAGATCGTTGTTGAACGTTTCCCCTTTCTCAATATTCAGGAACAGTCGTGCAAGCCCGCAATGAATACTGTAAGTTGGAGCTGGAAAGAACTCCGTGCCATGGCCTCAATCGTCTCTGCTATGTAGGAAAATTTGCGCCCAACTAGAAAAGGACAACACAAAGAAGGAACACTTCAACAGATCTGTGAAGTGTTCCTTCTTTGTGTTGTCCTTTTCTAGTTTAGCGCAAATTTTCTTACATAGTATGAACCAACTAGCCCCTCAATACGTCTCTGCTGTCGCGATTGCTAAAAACGACATGGCAACAAATACTATCGCCGAACGCGTTCAAAACGCTCAGCAAGCGATGAACTGGGATGAGGCTATAATGCCCATTACTAGCGAGTTTTAGTATAGCGGAAAACAGCAAACGCAAGGATTTAGCGTTAGCGTTAGCGTTGCGTGCTCCTAACTGCGCATGAGCAGAACGTAAACGTAGCCCGAGCTCTTACGTACGTTCTGGAATATAGCGTTCAACGCTAACGCACGCAAGAGATCCCGTACGTAGGGCAAGATGGCGGTGCCTGTTGAAGCGAGAGCCGTCCACTTCGAATCTTTGTAGCCGTCGTCCTGCATTATTAAACTTATTCATTCCCATGATGTTCGTGTTTGATTTAGATTTGAGTAATGAGGCTTCACCAACCGTGTACCGCCGATAAAATAGCTCCGTTTTTGAGATACAAAGTGGATTTGCGCTGCAGAAGGCTTAGCAAGGTTTGTTTGCAAGGTTCGCTCATGTTTTCTGTAGCAGCGCAGAGATGGCGACGCTGTCTTTAGTCGCCTCTTTCCAAGATACGGCCCAAGTCAAGCAGATACATGTTAGGCGTCGTTTCCCTTCGTGCCTTTCGCGGCAGTGCATGAATGTGACGCGTGATGCGTCCCAGCTTAAAAAGGCCAAGTAATAGGGGTCTTGAAGAATTCTCGAACGCGGCATGTCGACAGAAACCAGTGTGTCAGAACTCAACACTTCTGCAAACGCGGCATGGAGACGCAACAGTAGTGACTTTGGATCAGCTCGACTTGGTGGCGCTTTTGTGGATTTACAGTGCATTTAGTGTTTTTATGTCTAGATGGCGCCGTATGTGCTTGCGTTAGCGTTAGCGGGAATGCCTCCGCTGTACTAAAAGACCACCAGTTGGCACGCAGCGCGTTCTGTTTTAGCGTTAGCGTTGAGACGCACGCTAACGCTAACGTAAGCGTTTCCCGCTATACTAAAACTCGCTACTATGGAAAAGAACGCATCACATTCACCACCGCCAAATCACTGGTTTTCCACACACAGGAAGCAGGTATGCCTGAAATGACGAAATGAGCATAGGCTGAATAGGAAAGGCACGTGCATTGGGAGGACCGAAAACAAGGCAATCTCAGGTAACGTAATATAACATCATAAGTACTGCATT